>NC_056525.1:207671262-207780412 GCF_019175285.1 Sceloporus undulatus | reverse complement strand
CAGCCCCTTCTTCTTTTCTGAAGGAATACATAGGATGCCAGAGAGATGGAAGGGATCCCAAAGGGTCATCCAGTACAGCCCCTTCTTCTTTTCTGAAGGAATACATAGGATGCCAGAGAGATGGAAGGGACCCCAAAGGGTCATCCAGTACAGTCCCTTCTTCTTTTCTGAAGGAATAAATAGGGCCCTAGAAATGGAAGGGGTGCCAAAGGGCCATCCAGTCCAGCCCCTTCTAACCCTAACCCTTCCCCCTTCCTTTTTTTTAAAGAGCCAGGCACAAAATGCCCCAAAGTGCTCACATTTTGTCAAATAAGCCTCTTATGATCTGCCCTTGGCCCCATTTTCAACCCCAAAATGCAAGTTAATACATCTTGTATCCCCCACTCCTTGCCACCCCAGAATGCCTCTTGCACATGTAATAATAATAATAATAATAATAATAATAATAATAATAATAATAATTTCATCACCTCGGAAATGCCAGAAAAGGATGCAATTGTCATGCATTCTTTTATGCATTTAAAAGTAATTCAGAGCTATCCCTGAATTCTTTGCAAAAGCATGTATCGTTTTGCCAATTGCCTAATTGACAAGAGCAATAAATGTAACATTTGATTGTAACATTCGCATTTTAGGATGGATTCTCAAAGGAAAAAAAGTCTATATATAACGTGGCTGGCAGCTTGTTCCCTTTCCCTTTCATTTGCTGACTTCCAGCAAAGGGAAAATGTTGCAAAGGGCAAGAATATATATATTTCTCAAGAAAAAACAAAACAAAACATGTGCATATTTTGTCAAAACTGATTTTAAAAAAATAAAAAAAAGGGAGGAAAGTTCCTGCTGGGAGCTCCGTTGGTGCCCTGCCTTTGACCTGACCTGACCTGCCCCCTTTCCTCCTGCTTACACTTTGCCATTGCCTTCCACTGAGGCTGAGAGAGAGAGACCTGTCAATTCCAATTGACCCATGCAATCAATTGGGAATAAAAGGGAAATGCAGCGCAGGCATTCTGACTGTACTATCCGCATATAACACAAATAATAACAATAACAACAACAACAATAATAATGGTTCTTAAGTTCCAGGAGCAAAAGCAAGCACCCAAAAAATCATGCGCACAAATGGTCAAAAGAGGCTGCTTCTGCTGCATCCATTTCCCTACATCCCCACCTTCTCTCCACAGCCCTATTTCCCTGGGCAATCCTCCTCCTCCTCTTCCTTCCTTCCGACCCTCACCTCCCTCTGAGCTGCCCTGGCTCCTTCATCCTCCTCCTCCTGCTCCATTATAGGATGCCCTCCATGGCTCCCTTTTTCCCACGGCTCCTTCCTCCTCCTCCTCCATCACTTTCTCCATTCCCTCCCACCTCCCTATGACAGCCCTTTGCAGTCCTAAAGCCTCTCAGAGTTCCCCTTTTGCCTTCTGTCACCCTTTGCATCAAGATTCCCCTTTTTCCTTCGGCTCTTTTCTTCTCCCCCTCCCCTCCGCTAAATAGGATCCTACAGATGGGGGGACCCCCTCGCTCCCCTGGAAGCACAAAGGTCACGATACGACCAAAACTTCCAAAGGGCATGTGCAAAGATTTTGATGCGAAATGTTTGACAGCAAAGGAAGGCACTGGTGTAGTAAACAGATCCGCTGTGCATGGTTTCGCATCACACAAATCGCCTTGTATAGCGCTAACATCACATTTTGGGGGAATGACGGAAAAGTAAATAATGTGGTAAAACATCGCGTTATAAGGTCAATTTGCAACGTTCGTTTCACTTCCTTAGCGGAATTGAGGGTCCAAAACTTGCGTCTGATAAACCTCATAGTGATATCTTCAGAAAGAGGCTGGACAGCTATCGGATGCTTTTGTTGGAGATCCTGCATTGAGCAGGAGATTGGATCTAGTGGCCCACAGGTCCCCTTCAACCTCTATGATTTTATGATTCTATGATGACATAATAACATGACATAATTTCAGACATAATTGTGTATGATTACATAATAACAGACATAATCTCTGATAATTTGATTCAGGATGAAGTAAATGTTTTGCTCTACATGATCACTGCCGCCCGATTGCTTTATGCGAAATATTGGAAGCCCAATATAATACCTACGGTTGAGGAATGGATTCTAAAGTTAAATGACTTAGCTATATTAGATACTTTATCAATATATCATAATAACAGAACATCTCAGCAATATGATGAGAAATGGAAAGAGATAGTGAAATTATGGGGAAAATGACAGGATTACAGATCTGAAAGTATTGCAATAGTCCACATTTCCATATCTAGGAATATAGCAAAAGGAAAACAAAGTTTAATTTTTGCAAAAAAGATGAACATGTACAAATGAAGTCACACATATTTTTGCTTTGTTTTTGTTGGAGGCAACAATCAATGCATGGGCCAGGAGATGTTTTGGATTTCAGCTTCTAGAATCCTCATCTATGATGCTGTCTGGAGCTTCAGGATGTTGACATCTAAAACATCTCAATGACCCAAAGGTTGCTAAAAAATGTCTCCTTTTTATCCTGGACAGAAGTGACCAGTGCCACAGGGATCTGTCCTGGGTCCTGTGCTATTCAACAACTTTATTAATGACTTGGATGACAGTATTGGGGGCATAGTTATCAAATTTGAAGATGATACCAAATTAGGAGGAGTAGCTAATACCCCATAGGACAGGATCAAAATTCAAAATGACCTGAATAGACTAGAAAGCTGGGCCTAAGCTAACAAAATGAAATTCAACACGGAGAAATGTAAGGCACTGCACTTAGGGCAGAAAAATGAAATGCATAGATATAGGATGGGGGACACCTGGCTGAAAGAAACTACATGTGAAAGAGATCTAGGAGTCCAAGTAGACCACAAGTTGAACATGAGTCAACAGTGCGATGTGGCAGCTAAATGTAATGCAATTTTAGGTTGCATCAATAGAAGTATAGTGTCTAGATCAAGTGAAGTAATAGTGCCACTCTATTCTGCTTTGGTCAGGTCCCACCTGGAATACTGTGTCCAGTTCTGGGCACCACAATTTAAAAAGGATGTTGAGAAACTGGAGCGTGTCCAAAGGAGGGCAACTAAAATGGTGAAGGGTCTGGAAACCATGCCCTGTGAGGAAAGACTTAGGGAGCTGGGGATGTTTAGTCTGGAGAAAAGAAGGTTAAGAGGTGATATGATAGCCCTGTTTAAATATTTGAAGGGATGTCATATTGAGGAGGGAGCAAACTTGTTTTCTGCTGCTCCAGAGAACAGGATACGGAACAATGGATGCAAGCTACAGCAAAAGAGATTCCTCCTCAACATTAGGAGGAACTTCCTGACAGTAAGGGCTTTTTGACACTGGAACACACTCCCTGAGAGTGTGGTGGAGTCTCCTTCCTTTGAGGTCTTTAAACAGGTGCTGGATGGCCATCTGTCAGGGATGCTCTGTGATTTCCTGCATGGCAGGGGGTTGGATTGGATGGCCCTTGTGGTCTCCTCCAATTATATGATTCTATAATTCTATGACTCAAGAACCACTAGGCTAAGAGCTTAGGCCAATGGTTTCAAAAGAGAGGTGGGCAGATTGTTGGATGGCTAAAGATGGTAGAGTTAGAGAAGTGAATATTAGCAGGAATATGAGATTAGAGCAACATGTATAGTTTCCTCCTGTATCTATAAATTAGGGCTGTATGTTGAGATATTAACAGTGCAATATGGTATATGTCTAAGCAGAAGCAAACTATACTGAGTTCAATATGACTTAATCCCAGGGAAATGCAGTCTATGACTCTTTGAAAAAAGGGCAAAATATTAACTCTTTTAATAATAATAATAATAATAATAATAATAATAATAATAATTTGTATCCCACCTCTCCCTGTATTGGATCGAGGCGGGTAACAGCAAACAAGAACAATAAAATCAAACATGAATATCAATAGATAAAAGCATAACTGGACATATTAGATCCTAGTTCCCCTATCTCCTTCCCACCTTAAATACCATTAAAAACAATTCCCAATGGAATGGTTAATAAAATAGACTGAGATCAATGTCTGGTGGTTACAGCTAAAAAAATGGATAGTGAAAATTCTGAGATCAGTTTGGGAAGGACTGCTGGAAGAGATCTGTTTTTATTGCCTTCTTAAAGGCCTCCAAAGATGTTATATGGTGGATCTTATCCAGCAGGTCATTCCAGATTTTTTAAAAATTTAAAGTGACAGGAAAGACCATCCTCATTTTGGATTGGCTGTGTGATGTTGTTTGCTGTCAAAACAAGGCTGATTCTCTGAAGGGCACACCCTGCAGTATTCTTCCATCAGGGACCCTTTCACATTACACAGTTAATAACCCCTTGATTTCACTTTATGTGCCTTAGTTCCTACTGAATCCTGGGGTTTGTAGTGTGTGAAACAAAAGGTCTCTCTGACTAATATTCCTCCTTAAACAGTAAATTCCAGGATTCCACAGGACTTAACCATGGGAGGCAAAGTGGAATCACAGTGCTATATCTGTGTAGTGTGAACAGATCTCTGGATTCCATCTTGGGTGAACAGCGAGATATAAATAAAACAACATACAATAAAATAAATTTCTCACAGTCATGGGAGGTCTGTTCACTGAAAACAATCCAATTTAAAACCAATTGAACTTTTACAGTTAAAATTATTATTTTTTCTTCAAAGGACTGAATTGTCTTAAGCAAAATAATGTACTGAGCAGTACTTGTATTTATAGCATGAGCCTCATACATATTAGGCAAAGAAAAAGGCTGTCTTCCTCAAATTTCCAAAAGGCTGAATGGGAATATAAAAAGGAACACTATCTCCATGCTTATCCTCACCTACACTATGGTGGAAAACATAAAATGTTTTTCAGAGGCTTTCCAGTGTGTTAAGTATTCCTTGTCTCCCCTACCATTTAGTTGTCAATCATGCATATGTACTTGGAAGAAAGCTCAACAGAAACCAGTGGGAATTGTTTGTCAGTAAATATGGGCATAGCTAATTAGGTCAAAAGGTAACAAACAGATGGAATGGTGCATATGTCATTAAGCTATAGCACTCCCTCCCAAATATGTAAGTTTTCATTCCCTCCTCCTTAAGTATGTTATTTTCCCCAGCATTTCTGCTTTGCAGTGCTTACAGACTCAGTTCTAACAAGTTTTGTGTCATGTCATTTCATATTGTGTTGCTGGAGTTGTTTGCATAAAGAGATACCCAAGATATCCATATGATGGAAGAAGTGAATCAGAAAGTCTTGGACCCAATGACACAATCTTCCTTGTTTCTCAAGAAAGAAAGGTCCATCCCCCAAACCATTCACAGGTCACAGCTAAGATCCCAGGCTGTCATGTTTGGAGTGCATATCTACATAATCTTCATTATGACATGAGACTTAAACAGATTAAAGCATTTCTAAATAGAGGTGGGGAGGGAGAGAAAACCTGCTTGCAAATCAGCCAAGACAGCTGTGTTTTCTGTGATTAAGCTAGGCTGTAAATCTGAAAATCTCACTCACAGAAATGAGCCAAACTAGAATGAACTTGCCAGGAAGTGAGGATTCTCAAATCTGATTGTAATGAGCAGTACAGCAGTTAGGTAATTTTGAAGTTTGGACTGAAATGGTCTTGCCCCCTTTTCCCCAATGAGTCACTGACATTACTTAACTTGCTGCTGACATGATAAGGTTGCCCTGATGCATTGGGAACCCTCTACTGAATGAGACCCTGGATTTGTGCCTCCAAATCCTGCCCTGATGAGATCACTAATAATGAGGTTTCTTATAGTAAAGATACCATTTTTCAAGTGTGATACACTAAAATAGGGTCAAGTAACCTGGTGCCCTTTCAGATGTTTTGGACTAAAACCCTCATCAGCCATAAGTCCAAATCTCAGAGGTCAAATAACTCAAGAAAGTAACCTGATTGTGAGCAATGTGATAGTTTTGGGATACTGGAACAGCAGCAGTATTGATGATCAGCAATAAGATGTCCTGGCCACCTGTTGCATGCACACACTGCCACGACCACCAGTGGAAGAGGATATAGTTACTCAGTTCCTGATTCCTGCCAGCTACTTCCTCAGTGCCTGTCTGACTCCCATGGATTTTCACACAAAGGGAAATATAGAACATAAAATGTGTGAGCAATTTCCCATGTCACCCCTCCCTTTGTACCTTACAACCATATACTGAAATAATACTGAGAGAGAGGCATGTGCTAAATGGCTGTTTTGTTCTTTGAGATAGTGCTAGTGACAATTTCTGCTCCATTGGAATTATGCAGGAGTTTGTCACTAGCCAGCTTGCCAAATAATCAGGGGTTATGGGAATTTTGGTCCAAAACATCTAGCACTAGGTTGGCTTGCACTGCCTTAGACAAATATCGGGCTCATGAAAAACAATACATAGGTATGCAAAAGTGTCTTGTAGCATTTTTGAGACTGTATGAATTAAGTTTTAGCATAAACTTTCATAGACTTGGTCTACTGCATCTGAGGAAGTAGACCAAATCTACAAAATCATATGCTACAACTTCTTTCTCACAGTTAGTGTCAAAGGTGCTACAAGATCCCTTTGCACACTGATATTTCAAACTAACATGGGCATGCCTCCCAATGTCCACAGGTGTTACTCCCTTTCTCAAGAGTTTACTGTTACCTCTGTATAATGTTATCCTCCTGTCACTGTTTGCACAGCATTCTCGTAAAGGAATAAAAGCAATCAAATGTGGGGAACATGTGGCCTTCAAAGTGTTGCTATTCAGCATAGACAATCAAATGCTAATTAGAGTTGAAGAACCACATCTCAATGGTTTTTCAGGGTCATTGTTTAGAAAGGAAAGATACTGTGACCAAGAATAACTTACCGTATACTGTAAACATGGTATAATTACACTATAATTCAGTGGACCACAGCTAAACAGAGGTACCTTTCTTGTTCTTCTATCATGAAACATCTCTTCAGAGGATTATGGCTCTTCTATCTCTCTTAATTACATTGATAAAATTAATGCAAGCATGGGAAAGAAGCAGGCAATGTTCCTATGTGGAAGGCAGGTCCAAACCCTCAATCAGGGATCAATTTCTGGCTATACATTTTTGTCTAAATCCTATTGGTTAGTCCCAACTAGTGTAGCCTTAGTGAATAATAAGTCAACACATCGGTAAATACCGTTGATTTTGCCTTAGGTAACCATAAGTTGGAAATGATTTGAAGGCTCACAACAATAATTATGGATGTCCTGAATACTTGCCCAGACATTTTTCCCTTACAACAAAATTTGGACTTTTTAAATATCACAGACTCACCAGTATAAGACTAAGTCTGTGGAGACCAGAGTTTGAATCCCTGCTCAGTTGTGGAAACCCATTGGGTGACCTTGGGCAACTCATACTCTCATCCTCAGACAAAGGCAGAGGCAAACCCTCTCTGAACAAATCTTGCCAAGTAAACCCTGTGATAGGTTGACCTTAGAGTTGCCATAAATCAGAAATGAGTTGAAGGCACACAACACCTCACAGATTCAGTGTAGGAAAGCAACATAAGAAAGGAGAATGGTGTCAAAAAAGCATAGGATTGGAATTGAAAGAGAAACATAAACATGATAATTATGAATACCATTTTGTGAGAAAAGTGAACTATAAATCCAATAAATAAAATGATAAATTATTACATAGTTTTACAAAGTAAAGTACACCTTAACTTTACATTGTAGAGAAGCAGCTGTTAAAAAAAAAGGAGGCAAAGACACAGAATTATAGACTCACTAATTACAGCATGTATAACTTCTCTGGGAAATAAATTGCTTCTAAAATATTACTTGACATGATTACTGTGAAAAAGATATATCAAGTAAATCTGAGTCTGGATCATAAAGTGAAACATTTTGCTCCTGTGGTTCTTCAAGACATAGAAAATGGAAGGAAATCAATGTGTCCAGGACAGACAATATTGAGAGCTGCTTTTGTTTTTGAGCAAGGCAATAATTATGGCTTGTGCGATATATCATCATAAAAATAGATAAATCGGTGGTCAGTAAATGTCAATCTGTAATTTGTTGCTTGTGAGCTAGGGGAAAAAAAACTTTTTGGACAGAAAAATTCCCAATGCAGCATAGCCACAATAACTTGGAGGGTTCTGAGAGGTATAATAATAATAAAAAAGAATTCTCCCTATTTTTTGATAATGTGAGCCCAATCAATTGAACTAGATGTAATACAGCAACCAGTATATTCAACATATAGGATTACATTCAATAGAGCGTAATCAAAGGTAAGTGATTATATGATCTCACTCTTAGATCAATGTCCAATGTTGCATAAGTGGCAACATGTCTAGTACTAAAAGACCAAAAGCATTCCTACTTGCACAACTGGAATAACCAGATTTCCCCTCCTGCCATTACTCTGGATAAGGCCTTAGTATGTAAATTACTTTATTTTATCTTATTTAATTTTTTAGGGAAAAAGTTTACTCTGAATGTGGAAAAATCACAAATAACAAAAACACTATTTTTACCTGAGAGAACACATCTCCAGGAATCTCTAGGTCCTCCAGTACAATTCTGTGGTCAACAACTTGCAGATCCTGACCACAGAATTGCACTGGAGGAGCTACAAATGCCTAGTGGAGTGTTCTCTCTATGAACCTCTATGTCTTTCAGTGCAACGTTTGGTTAAAGTTGAGCACAGAGTTGCACTGGAGGACCTAGATATTCTTAGAGAGAATATATTACTAAAATCCACGAATAAATCCTGAAATTGTTGAGTGTTGTTCATCACCTGATTTTTGGCAGATCACTGAATCTCAGCTAAAGCAATTGCTGAGACACTAGCTATATCCCAGGAATACACTGGATTTATAATTCATGAGCAGGAACTATGCAGAAGCTTTCAGCTAAGTGGGTACTGAAATGTTTGAATGCTGATCAGAAATGAAATCGAGTGGATACCTCCAAGTTGATTTTGCAGTAGTTGGAGCAATCTAGTGATAACTTTTTGGAATGATTTATCACTGTTGATGAAACATCATTACATCACTATGATCCAGAGATAAAACAACAGTCTTTGCAGTTGTGGCACAGGGGTTCCCCACAGCTGAGGAAATTCAAGACTCAAAGGTCAGCAGGAAAGGTCATGATCACAATTTTTTGGGAGAACAAAGGTATTTTGATGACTGGCTAAGAAGTGCCAAATATTAGTGCAGAATACAACTCTAAACTTGCTGTGCTGATTAAATGAGGCATCGAAGGGAAAACTGTGAGGGAAGCTGCAGAAAGGTGTTCTTTTTTTACAGGTCAGTGCACCTGCTCACAGGGCTAGCAAGAAAATTGATGTTTTGAAGAATCTGGGGTTTGAGTGTATTAACCACCCACCCAACTGACCAGTTCTTGTTCCATCTGACTATTTCCTGTTCCCAAACCTTAAAAAGAGTTTGAAAAGAAGACAATTTTCAAATGATTCAGAGGTGATGGTAGCAATACTGTGTCACAACAACACTTTATCTTTGGTGTACAGTATTTCAGTGACTAGACATCAGAGTATATATATTTTTGGAAGCCTTAAAGAAACTTGAGAGATGATGTGCCAAGTGCATCGAATTTTGAGATAAATATGCAGAATATGAAAAGAGTATATGAAACAGCATGGAAATTTAATGGCTCTAGGTCATTTCCTTCTTGGTTGGGATGGGCTCTTTTCAGCACTCCCTCTTATCTGTAGCCCTGACAGTGCAACATAGGTGTGCTTACCTTAGAGTAAATCCCAGTGATCACAATGAGATTTTTGAGTAATTGCATGTAGAAATTTATTTGGGCATTTGTTTTAAATTAAAAATTATTTTGGGGTGTAAATCTATTTTGTATCAGTAGGCCCAACAAAAAGACTCCAGAGGTTCAATATGGCACTGTCACCATAGTACTTTGCCAGTTTCTTTAACATTGCTCTTTCAGCTAATAAACATAATCTCATAGTGTGCCAAACTAAGCCTTTCCAGACAGATAGTACAAGCTTTGGTCCTTTGTCAATACTCAGCCTCAGGTTTCATGACCTGGGGACAGTGACTACTTCAGGACACCCTGCACATGGCATCAGACATCTTGATGACACCAACTCTTGCACATTGATGTTTAATGATCTCCTGTATTATTTTTGGCTGTTGACTTTCTAAACCCATCAAAGCAGATTACAGCCACTTATAGTGTTCATGTCTTCTGAGTCCTCTGCTCAGCTTAATTCAGCAAAGGAAAGCACCTTATCTGCCAGATATTCACCTTTCCCTGCCACAGCCACTCCTCCTTTTCCCTCCAAAAATGTGTTTTGATCTTTCTTGTAAGGAAGAGGAATGAGCTTCATCTTCAGCTCTTTGAATATGTGGATATTTAAAACAATTGATCTTATTTTCATAAACACGTGTAACACTATTCATTTTGATTAGTAAGGATGGTCTGTGGTTGATCATAAGCTGTCTGAGTATTAAAATTAAAGTTGGAGCTGCTGTGCATTGTGTCAAGTTAATTGTTACATTAGTCTCTGTTAGGTTATTAATCAGGTCAAGAACACAGGAATGTTGTGACACTGGAGGGTGAAGTGAAGAATATATTCAATGTCAACACTTTGGGGGAGGGGGGGTGAGAGGAGTGGTAGTTTTCTTTCCTCTTCCTGTACTACACTTGGGCTACACTATACACATTTCCTACTAGATTCTTAATGTCAAAGTATGCCTACACCTGTTACTTACAAAACAAAATATTGTTGCTGTTGTTTTCCAAAGGGCACAGTTGATTGCCTAACATTTTATCACTATGTGACTTTGGTGTACATCAGTGTCAAATGTGTCGCCTGTTAGTAACCCAAGCTGTCTCCCAGAATTTAACATGGGCACAGCTGTGACACAGAGAAATAATCTCTATCCAGCAAATTAATCCAGAAAAAGAGGTGCAATAGCTAAAGAAAATGTGAGCTTCTTTATGCATCATTTGCTGTCATTGGTCCCCAGGGTAAGCAAAAGGGATCACTTGAGATATACATGCCTTGTTGCTCACCCCTTCATTGCAGAAAGGCAACACACTGCATTTATTTGAAGGAGAATTTATTGTTGCTTGACTAAAATTAGACAGCCCACATTTACACTTAGAGTTTATGTCATTATCCCAGGAACGGTGTAGGAGTATAAACCCATAATCTCTGCAGAGACAGGGAATGGATGTGGACTATGCTGAATAAATGCAACAGCTGCAGTAATTCTCTTCCAAGCATTCAGCTTATTTTTTATGATGAACATTTTTTTTAAATGAGAGAAATGGGTTGCAGGGAGCCTATACAAGAAAAAGGTGAAGAAAAATTGCAACCGGCGGTCAGGGGAGACTAGCATCCAAACATTTGTATATTGAAAGTGTAATTACTTTTGTTTGATATTTAAGAATTGGACAATGTAAGGTTTCTTCAGACTGAACTAGCAATATGGACGCTGTTATTTTAAGGCAATTAAGTAGTTGTTACTCTCTTTCTTTCTCTCTTTTTAAAAATAGCTAACTGATGTTAGTTCAGGCTCATTATTTTCAGAGTAACACAACAGTAATGCATTACTAACATGCTGCTTTTTATTTATTGTTTAAAGCATGAATTTTAAAAGAGAGATATTTAATAATGTAACACAACTCAAAAAGGCTACAATCATTTCCCTCAAAGCAATATACCAAGAGTAATAAGTAATATTATTCATATACTAAAAAGTAATCATTAATCCTTATCAGTCACAAATGGACAACATAGGTAACAATATACACAAACTGATAATACAGGTACAGCTAAAATAGTTACTTGTAATGCATTACTTCCAAATGTAGCAAATTCTCTGAGTTTAACTGTTCCCCCAGTTTCAGAGTTTTCAGATCTTGGATTGTGCAGAATCTGTTTTAAACATTCACAATTCTCCAAGTTCAGACCTCTCAGGAACTGCGTTTCGTTTAAAACTAGAAGAGCTTTCCAACCTCTCCCTGTGAATTAAGGAAGGTGAGGATGGAGGAATGCATAAATTGGAGATTTTTTGCAGTTCGTTCAACACAAGAACACAAAAATGTGATTAACAAATATTTTCAAATAAATAATAAGCAATGGTGACCATGGTTTCCCATTACATTTAGCTAAGGTCTCTTTGCATATATAAGACTACAGTCCATCGTCAGCATGTAAGTGAGTAAAGAAGCAATTGTCAGAGAAACCAAGGAATACACTGTGCATTTTTCTGTATAATGTTGGTCACGATTATACAATTACTCATGGAATGAAAGTAACAAATTATTGTAAGCCTCAGTGTTTTCACACAGAAACACTATTTTCACATGTCTATTATATTATTTCCAAGTACAATAGAGAAATGGAGCAATCCTGATGTTTCCCAAGCAGTTGATAGATTGTCATTGCTTTGGAAACACATTAGAATTATCTGTACAACTGTTGATTCACTGAAAGACTAAGTCCTCACAGCGAGAAGTGCCAAATGATGTAGATTTAATTTTTAAGTCCTAGGAGGAGGAAGAGAGGGAAGGAGGGAGTGGGAGAGAGAACAAGGGGGGGGGGGAGGGATGAAAGAGCTGCTTCAGTTCCTTTATAACGCTTAAGAAGGGGCTTTGCAGGACTGTGATAGTAAACACAATATTATCACTTGGATAACTGCTCAGTATTTAGGTTTAGCAGAACTGGAGCTAAGCCTCTGGCTTCCATTACTAGTTTTTATGGAAAAAAGCAGCAGCTTTCTTTTCTAGGCAAGATGGGATCGAAGCATCTGCTCCCTTTCATCCCTTGCCACGGAGGGAAGTAGACAGCTATGGATGGTTAGCTCAGAGAGCTAAGCCTTTGTGTCTTTCTTTTCCCTGTGAGGACAAACTAGGGTTGTAATTCTTGACTAGGTTTATTCTTGAAGTTAGCAATATATAATTCCAGTAATTTTCTTTTCTCTGTGAGAAATTATTTGGAAACCACAGACTATTTACAATTTGGGACTTTTTCTGCACAAAATTTGCACATGGTTGAAATATTATTTTCCATGCAGAAAATGCTGTTTCCTGCATAAAACAATCACATGCAAATTTTATGGAAAATAAGTCCCAAAGTGTGAAGGTTCTCACCAGTCCAGGATCCTTCTTGTTAGGGTTTTGCAACACTAATACCCCACCCACCCCACCCCAACCCACTTTTGAACCATTTAACAATATTTTTGAATATTTTTTCCATCCCTAGTAGTAAGAGTATTGATGACTAAAACGGATCAGATACAATGCTCTCAGAATGAAAGGATGACTTCTTCCAACAGATAAATGGGTTATCTGTTTAGTGAGAAAAGTGATAGTACCAAAAACAACTTATGCTGGATGTTTTAACTATGGCGGGTTACACACCACCCAAAAATATGTATTCCATACGTATTAGGGCTAGGAAGGGGCGCTGCTTCCGCACCCCCCTAACCCTAGTATGTATGGAATACGTACAATATGGCAGCGCCCCTTCCACATGGGGGCCACCATATTGACGTAACGGACGCTCTGCGTCCGCATGTGGCGCACCGGAAGTGATGCTGCGAGTGCGCCCTTTGGCACTTGTGGCACCTCTTCTGGGGCCCGAGAAGGAGTGCGATTTCCGTGCTCCTTCTCTGCAGCGTCCGGGAGTCGCGCCATTTAAAGGCTGCATCTCCCGGATGCTGCAAGCGGCGGCGGAGCCAGACCACCGCTTTTCGGCAGTCTATAACCCGCCAGAGTAAGCCACTTCGATTGTTCTATTATAGGAAAGTGGGGTACAAATAAAAGTTTTATTATTATTTTCAGGGGCAACGCAAGCCATTTTGCTACCAGAGGCAAAAGATAAGGCAACACCCCTTTTGATCCATGCCCATAAGTCAATTGTACCATCAGTTAAGATTTGCTTCACTACTAGTGATAAAACAGCATCCTCTAGAATGCCTGAGAGGGCAGAAGGCTCACTTAAGGGGTACAGGGCAAGCCATGTGGAGCACATAGCTTTATTCTCCAATACAGAGCAGTGGGCAAGGGGCCGAAGAGGAACAGATAGGTAGCATCATCCCTGATTTTTTCACCCTATAAGTCTAAAAGTGTTATTTACACTACACTACTATAGGAGCCCTGGTGGCACAGTGGTCAAATGCCAGTAATGCAGACACTCACAGCCACAAGGTTGTGAATTTGATCCCAGGCAGGGCTTCAAGGTCAACTCAGCTTTCCATCCTTTCGTAGGTCAGTAAAATGAGTACCCAGCTTGTTGGGGGCTATTGGCTTACACACAGTAAACTGTTTAGGGAGTGTTAGTTCACTGATAAGTGATATAGAGATGTACTTGCTATTGCTACACAAGTTTCATAGTATGACACTACTTTAACTACCATAGTTCTAAAGAATCAAGGCATATGTAGTTTGGTAAGGTATTCAGGATTGCTAGAGATCTACTACATCTCTGAATTACAAATGAGAATTATTAATATTTTGCCAAACTACAGATGCCAGGATTCCACAAGAAGGAGCATGGCAGTCAAACTGGTATAAATAATAAGTGTAGATAAACTCTTACTTTAGAATCCAAGTTGTGAGCTAAATGTGGGAGATACTGAGCATTCCTAGCACTGATGTCATCAACTGTTATACCAGGAATTCTACTTTCTTCTTTTTAGAAGAAGTAACCCATATTTTCCACCATGCCTCTGAACTGTGTATTGTACACTGGATCTCAGATTTAGAATCTAGCGATAATATCAATGTCATGGTGGCCATAATAAAACAGTTCATTGTTTAAAATGAAGTTGGTTCTCCCCCCCCCCCCCCTTTGCTGGTCAGAAACTTTTCTGAATTATGTCTGCAATCATCAACCCTTCCTGCAAAGTAAATATCCATCTTTAATAAACTGAGGTTTTGATTTGAAACTTCAGTGCTCAGGCCCATCTCTGTAATTTGAACAAAATCTTTAATATCTTCCCACTCTTCTATATACTGGGGAATTACAGAGAAAACCTCTTTGTGTTTCTCCCCTAAGGATTTATAGAACATTGCAAAGCAAGAGTGCATTAGAAGATTACGTAAAATGACTGGTGGATGGGATTATTTGTCATCACATTAACTGTCTGCACTTGGAAAAATCTTTTGATTTCCCCCTTTTATCTACAAAAGTTGTTATAGCACTATAGCAATTTTACACAGTTAAATATCATGCAAGCCATTCCTTGATTTGAATAAAGTACGCACATACAATTATAAATACATTTTCATCATAACAGCATCAACTCACATGCTGTACTAGATCTCTGATACATGATCATTCATAATTCTTAAACATTCAATTGTTGTTGTGAATGTTCAAGCCATTTCTGATTTATGGTGACCCTAAGACAACCTTATCATGTGGTTTTCTTGGCAAGATTTATTAAGAGGGAGTTTGCTTTTGCCTTCCTCTGAGGCTGAGAGAGTCTACCACTAGAATTACTGTATAACAATTTCCCCCATTGAGTGTACAGATTCCAGTCATTGGCTAATAATTTTCATTATAATAAAAACAGGTAAAGCAAAACAACTTTTGTGGTATATTACTTTACCCCTTGGTTGTAAGCAAGATAAATTGTAATCTGTTCTATGGATTTCAGTGTATTTTAATTCTATAGTATGCAAGACCAGTGATTATTAGCTGTTTTATCTACAAAGAGCTCTTGTCATCCATGGATTCGATATCCACAGATCTAAGCAATCACAGATTAAAATGAATAAACATTGTGATGGCCAGGCTCAGAAGTGGTCCCAGGGCAATAGGGGAGGTTGCTGTGGCAAAATCTGGGCAAGCCTATGCTTCCATCCCCAATAGAAGTCAATCCCACCACAAAGTCACACTCAGAACATAAACCTCTTCATCACATTCTTTCCCTATTTCACATCACAAAGCCACTACCAACATTTAAATTCCTACATTACTCTATTTCCCACCCTCTCACAAGGAAACCTCTGCCAGAATTTAAACTCCTGCTTTCCCACTTTCTGACAAGGAAGCCTCTGAGAGAATTAGAATCCCTTTCCCATAAATATACCTCTTTCTCCTGCCCCTACCTGGATTGGTGGCAATGGGGTTTAAAATCTGGCAGAGGTCTTGTGATGAGAAGGTTGAGAAGGTGGGAAATAGAGTCAGGAAAGAGTTTAAATTCTGGCAGAGCCTGCATGATGGGAATGGGGAAACAGTGGAGGAAGACTGCTTTCCTGGTACCCAGACCTCGTAGCCCAGGTAATTTTAAATGTTACTGACTTGAGCATTTACCATGTTTGGTACCTGCAATTTTTGTATCTGCAGTTTGGGATATTCTGGAACCAAATCCCTGTGGATGCTGAGGGCCCATGATATGTATGTTTAGGTTGCAGTCTCACGTCTTCATTCAGCAATTAGCCTGGAAACATATTTTGCATACACAGTGGGGCCAAAGATGTGCTACATATCAGATACATAACATGTAAAACCATCAACAGTGTCACAGCATTTGTTAGTAGAATAGATTCTGGCATACATTTTCAACAAATAATTTTATGAAAGACAACTACTGAGGTATGAGTTTTTAATGTATCTTCATAGGGAAAAATAATCAAAGCACAACAGAGCTGAAATAGAAGGGATGTGTGTGTGATATTTTTGCTCCCTCCAAAAGTTTCACCCTTCCTGGAAGAGAGAGACTAATAAATGGGCAAAGATGGGGAAGGGGAAAGAAAACATTCAATAATTAGGCAATACATCCTGTGTTGTACTGAACTATTTTATTGGTATTTTATTGCTCACTTTCACAGTTGAGTAATTTTCCATGTGAAAATAGTACAGTATTTCAATGCAGAAACATTGATTCAGAAAATGTTTTTTTCTCAGCATAAATACCATAAGCTGTGAGTGGAGATTTGTATGACACTAAATTCTCATGTAGTTGTTTTATACCAAAATCATCATTTTCTGCATGGAAAACAGTGTTTCAAAGCAGTAATATTAATTCCTGTACCAACTATGTGCTAATTTTATGTAGAATAAATATCCAATTATACCTTTTCAGTTCAGTAATAAAAAGAAAGAGAATATCTACCACACAACTGTGTGACGTTTTCTGTCTTTCCATACAATGCTGAATGAGTGGACAATAAAAATGTCTAGCAACATAAGGCAGGCAAACAGGGAATGTTACCTAACTACCTGAGCAGCATGGTGGCATGTTCTGTCCTTGTCCTAGTGAGAGTAATCCTCCATTTTTGCTCATTGACAACACTGCAGTGTCATCTCATCCGGTATGTGATTTCCCAATTAGCTGAGCCATGGAGAAGACAATGGGGAAATAATAGAGGAAGAAACACAAAGTATGTGGGAATAGCCATTAAACATGACATGTCACCCTTTCAGTACATGGTAATTTCCATTTTCTCCAAAATGTTTCACATGTGAACATCTAGCACAATGGTATTTCATACTATTACATTGGTTTAAATCTATAATAAGCCTATTATTTTTCAGACAATTACATTTCCATTTGCTGTGCTTCCTGAAATTTTGATTCCTTCAAACAGTAGAATTTTGTTTCTGCTTTTTAAGTGCTGATGTATAATTTCCTTATTCTTCATATCTTTCAATTTTGATCCAGTCATATATCTTACCAGGGCTACAATAAAATGGAAATAAAAAGTAATTGCCTATCAGATGCATTTACTTTTCTTTCCATCCTTAACTCCTAAAGTAGCAGCTAACTAGCAAAAGTGGCACCTATCCAGAGCACAAACCAGTTCACTATGTGGCAAGGAACACTTGTCATATAGTCTTCCCTATGATCGCTGGAACATATATTTGTATGAAGATGCCCTGCAACATTTAAATATAACAGTCATGGACTGTTTGCAAAATCTGTTGCAATGAAAAAGGACTACTTTTCTTTTTTTTAAAAAAGATTAAAATAAATACTTAGTACTTGACTTTCCAATCTTTCCCTCAATAAAAATGTTTTGTAAGAGTATCTTGTATGTGTTTCCTCAATGAATCCATGTGGGTGTGCACACAAAGGACTTCATATTACCACTCCTGCTCTAGTAAAATAAGAGAATGTTGTGCATTGCCCATCTGGAATCCCTGACAGTCACCAGCTGTCACAAACCAAAGCAGAGTACTTTTGGCAGCACTGATAGAAATTGGCCCAGCTGCGCTCCATCACTGGCCCAGGTAACAAGCAGAGCCACACTGATCATCCAAGGCACTGGAGACTTTTTGACATTTCCCCTGAGTGCTTTCTTTCAACTCTGCTTCTCCTAATTGGCTTCATCTCCTAGCTGTCCAGGCTGGCTGTGTCCATTTCAGATATGTGAATGGGAAAGAACATGTGAGGGGTGTGCACTTAGGTTGACTAGCTCTTGGACTGATGGTGAAACCCTCAAAATAGCTGGATAAATAAGGCCTATGTCACTATGGCTGAAGGAAGATTACTTGGAAGAAAGCTCTGTTTTGTTTTGGTGCTAACTGAAAAGCTCCCCAAGATGGAACAGTAGTTACAATTCACGAATTAGAAAAGAACAGATGGTACATATATATCTTACAAGCCCTTTTTAGGTTTTCACAGTAACCAAAATAGTGAGAGTTAATTTAAAGAACTGACCAAGCAATATACTTAGAAGCAATAAAAACATATAAATTAAACATAATAAACATAACTTTACAGTTAAATTATACTGCAGAGACTGTACCTCTAGCCCATGGTTCAATATTTCCTGTGGAGGTTCCCAGTCTGGTCTGCAAGCTACTCCGGCTGCTACCATTGACTGGAGTTAAGAGTGCCTTTAATGCTATTCAGTTTTTTTATACTCTGTATATAGCTGAAGTTTGATTGTATATATAATTGAACCCTGGAAAGCTTTTGAGTGCAGGTGTGCTCTGAAGCCTTGGAGGCTGTCCCCTGGGATTTATTCATGAGGAGACAGACAAACATCCAAATTGTGTAAATTTCCAAATGATTAATAATGACCTCTTCTACTATGCACTCTGCTTTTGCCTCACCTACATTATCCTCTGTCAGTATTATGCGGTCCTCTAGACCCTTGCAAAATTTGGCCTCGGTTGCATAGGGAGTTGCTAATGCAGAATGTTATTACAGTAGGCTGGCCTCCTGTAAAGTGCAAGGTTTTCACTCAGCCATGACTTCTTTTAAAAATATCACTGATCAATTATCCAACTAAAATGTAAGGGTTTGGGGATTTTTCTGAATTTGTTCAAAGTATTGTGACAGAAATCATTTTCAGGTGATTTAAAATACTTCATTAAGCATACAGCCCAAATCAGGAGATATAGATTGTTCACAGAATTCTTCCATGGTAGGCAGCACTGATTAACACTGTACTGGAGGATTAAGCAGCTGGCAATATCAGTAAATTAATGTTTTCAGATGTACTCATTATAATTGTAATAACTATAAAGAAACTGATATACCGTATATACTCATCTATAAGTCTAAAAATGTATGCCCAAAAATTGACCCCAGAATCCCAGCTCGACTTATTTATGGGTCACTATGGAAATGTGATAGCAGTTCTTTCAGATTTCCCCATGTTGTGATGGTGTAGGAGAAGAGTTTCTTTATCTCTGGAGCCTAGCAGAAAGAGTCTTGATTGATTAATTGATATTGTTGTTTGTTTAAGAATCCATCTCCCACCCATATGTCTGGCTGAAATAGAAGCTGAAACGATGAAGCAAAATGCCTCAATGAGAGTCTCTCTTGCCATACACACACATACACACACTGAAGGAGCCTCCAAGTTTTAACCTTGATCTATCGATGTGTCATGGCAAAATCGATCATTTTGGCCCCCAAACTTGACCTCGACTTATACATGAGGTCAACTTATAGTTGAGTATATATGGTAGGATGAATTGATTCATGCCTAAAATTGTATAGTTAAGATAGAAAACAAATGTGCAACTCACAAAACCATTAATATATATGTAGGTCAAATTAGATATTATGAGGAAATGCGTATTGCCATCAGTTAGCATATTTCACTCCCACAAGAAGCATTCCTGGGAGACATATCCTTCTGCAACAAAACCTGTAAATTAAGTCTCAGTGAACAATCAGAAAACAAATCAAATCAGTTTTCTAGATATGTAAAATAAGAAAAGTTTGTGCTAGCACAAACAGATGTCTCAAAGAGTATAGTACCATACATAAAACAACTTAGCATTCTCTTACTTCAGAAGACATTTATTCCATGTAAGGGTGTCCCTCCACATGTCATCATCCTGCTTGTATTGAGGGTGAATATCTGCAGCAGCAATCCCATATCCGTGCCAACTGCTCCCTGTACAACACAGAATCTTCTTTTTCCAGCACAAACAGTTATGCCTGCTGGAATTTTGTAAGCTGTTTGACAATTTTCTTTTGCTTCATCCTTTAGATCCTTTGTGACATGCCCCTAAGTTTAACCCTGGACATATCTACAGATTATATCAAAATCAAAAATTTTGTCCCTAATGTACTCAGCTTCCATTTCCCCATCCTTATCTGTTCTTTAAGCCCTCAAGCAAAAGACCAAATAAACCTATACTGAGTAGAAAATACATTAATTACATCAAACAAAGTGTCCACAGGCCAAAATTAAAAATGGCTCCGGTAGATAATAGAAGCATTGTAAAGAATATTTGTTATTTTTATCATCTTCAACAGGAGTTATTGACATGTTAAAATACTCTTAAATATCAAAAGCAATATTTGAGGGGGGGAACAGAAAGTTTTGGGGTTATTTTTCCATAGAAAAACAATGACATTTGCACAAAACTTTGTTTTTTCTGAAGAAAATGGTATACAGATGCTTGTAGTCTCAAATAGTGGTGAGAAAACTTTTTTTTTTTAAAAAAAAATTCCCCTCACATGTGAGAACAAAACAAAGATTTATATCCTAATAATCAAGTGAATGTCAGTAAAATTACAGATTTTATCAAATCAGCAGTCTTTTCAAAAGAACACCAGAAGGATGGATATGTTGAACATCATCAGTATTCCATCCCCCCCCCAAAAAAAACCCCGTAGGGTTGGTTTTGCCTTCCAGTTTGCCTGTTTATTGGTTACATTTGTATCTAGCCTTTCCTCTAGTAAACAAAACATAGCTCTCTTCCTGCACACTAATGAGTTTGTCTCAGTGGAGAATGGAAACTAGATCTCTAAAGTCCTAGTATAGCACTCTATACCAAGTGGAAACTAGGGCGTGAAAAAAACCGCCCCAAAAGGGCGGGCTGGAGGAGGCCGGTTTTTCTTCGGAGGGGTGCCGCAGCAGCCAAACTGCAGGCGTCCCTCCACCACAAAAAGAACCCAGAAAAACTGGGTTCTTCTTTGGACACTGTGCGGATGTCACGAGTGTGCCATTGGTGCACTTGTGGCGTAAGCAACGCACAGTGATGTCTATATGCTGCGTGTCACTTATGTCATAATGGTGGCCCCCATATGGATAGGAGGCCGCCATTACGACAATGCTGTGATGTGCTAGGGTTAGGGACCTTGCTCTTGGTGCGCGGTCCCTAACTCTAGAATTGCCGCCTAGATGCCACTTCTTGGTGGTATATACCAGTGTTAGTATATAGAGTATAGTACTCCAGTTCATCCACCATTCCTAGCCGTAGTGTTGGTGGTAATCTCAAACTGCACAGAAGGGTCTTTTAGTATGTTCTTTACTAAAAGTATTAAACATTCCAACTAAAACATTCCTGTATTTTGGTTTTTCCTCACAGTGTTGATCACCAGCTTTTGGCAGCCATCTGGAAGGAGGTGAAACTGTAGGGTTTGCTAAGGGTTGCCATAGTTGCATTGCTCAGCAAAAGAATTTTCATTATTTTCCCACTCATCACCTTGAAGTAACATTACAAAGCACTTATTGCTCCTTGTATATAAAGAAATTACTTCATAATCCACAGCACATGGTGATCATTCCCTGATTAATAAACACACTCCTGGTAACACATAGAGAATTCTATCAGGCTTTATGCTATGAGGCAGAACAGACTGTGATCATGAAAGAAAAAAAAGGGTGAAAAATATCACACGATTGATGTTTTTAATCTTTATTTGCTCGGCTAACTATATCTGATAATACTAATAACAACACTTAGCACTAATAATAATAATTAATAAAACTTAGCATATTTATATATATCTATTTATGATTCATTTCTATGCATCTAGTTGCATGTTCCTGTTTCTGATCAATTTTAATACAAATACATATATTTATTATTATATCTATTCTCCACCCCTGCATGCCTCATATACTGTAGCTTCTTTCCCCTTCCCCACCCCTGTACAACAGGTGAACAAATTATCAAACATTTATTAATAATAATTACCACATTGGTAATAGTATTATGTTGTTGTGTGCCTTCAAGTCATTTCTGATATATGCTGATCCTAAAGTGAACCTATCATAGGGGTTTCTGGGGCTGAGAGTATGTGGCTTGGTCACTCTTTGGGTTTTCATGGCTATGCTCTCCAGAGTTGCAGTCCAGTGCTCAAACTACTACACCATTCTGGCTTTCATTAAGATTTCTTATAAGGTCAACTAACTAATGAAAAGAAGAATCAATACATGTTAATTAGCAACAGTGCAAACCAGCAATGCACTGTTACCCAAATTTTTGGGTGGTTTCAACAACTTGGGAATGTGAAGACAAGTTTTGATTACCTGTAGAAAGCAACAAAACTCCAGTCCTATTTTGCCTTGACACCTCTCCTCCCTGAATTTTGATCTTTGCTCTTGAACTAGGAATGTTTCCACAGGAAGAGAAACCTTTCTCCATGGGAATAAAAACCTGGCCAATCCTGTATGTGGGCAGACAATGGAACCTCACAATGTCTGGAAGGTATGGCTAGCCCCAATATCATCATCTAGGGCATGGGACTAGCTTATGCATTCTTATTAGCACCTTCATTAATAGAATCATAGAGCTGGAAGAGACCACAAGGGCCATTCAGTCCATTCCCCTGCCATGCAGGAACTCACAATCAAAGCACTCCCAACAGAGGGTCAACCAGCCATTCAGAATGTTACAGTCATGGTTTACAAAACTCCTGAACGTTTATAGTGGTTTTGAATATTAGGACCGTTATGTTAGGAGCCTTGGTGGCACAGTGGTTAAATGTCTGTACTGTGGCCACTCATTCACAAAACACAAGCTTGTGAATTAAATCCCAGCCAGGGGCTCAGGGTTGACTCAGCCTGGCACCCTTCTGAGGTTGCTAAAATGAGTACCCAGCTTGTTGGGGCCAGTTAGCTCTTAGGGAGTGCTTAAGTGCACCAATAAGCAGTATAGAAATGTACTTGTTATTGCTATGTTGCCCCTATTGTACTGAGTACATGGACTGCAAGGGATTTGGAGAGGCTGCTTAACAAGATATCATGAAAGGCATTTTCAAATGGAAAGAGCAGGGAGTGTAGTCAATGTAAAATAAATCTCATTAAAACAAAATGTTTAATATCTGCTGTCTACTTTTACATTTTTGTTGTTGCTATTTTTCAAAATTGTAATCCTTTTAGGGATACTGTTCACCCATACACTAAATGATATATTCTAAGCAAATAATAATAAAATCATGAAACCAGTTGTGTAAAATGGAAGCTACAGAAAGGCCAGAGGCAATTCAAGAAGTAACAGAACTTTGCAATACCTGTTTGTTTTGTTATGTGGTAAAAATATATGGACCCAATATATATGGCCCTATGAATACTATAGAGGAACTTAATAAATTCCCACAAGAAAGTATCTCAAAATGATCATACCAAAATGAGAAGAGAACACAGGGCATAACTTTAATTGCTTTTAAAGCCAGCTATTCTTAGTCCATATGTCAAGCATATGCTTAAATATCTTCCACTGGTATCAAAGGATAGCATGTTGTTAGTGACATACTCAGGAATAAGTTGTGTTATACACATGGGTCTGAATTAGGTTGCTAGCTCCAAGTAGAGTAAACCCACTGAATCAATAGGGCTTACTAATGTGTTGGTTAACCACCATCAGATGGGCTAAATAAAGGATATAAAGTTCAATTTATTTTTTTAAGAGGAACAAATGAATGCACTGCTAAGCTTGATTGTTTTTCACAAATATCTTGCTTTTCAACCAGTAACAAGTAGTCAAGACAAAATATAAGTTGCCTGTGCCTGCAGACTCATATATATCCTTTAATGAAATAAAATATTCGACTTGTACTGAATCTGTTCTTTTCCTGAACCTGAAATGGAAGCGATAAGTGGTGTAGGAAGGTAGTGTGTGAAGCTGAAGGTACTACGGTTTTACCTCAGCAAAAGAAAGTTGAAGTTTCTTTTGTATAAGATATATCTGACATAAAATATACCCAATACAGATCTCCTTAGGCATGTGAGCATCAATATAGTATTCTTTCAGGTGTAGTTTATTTTCAGTAATATAAGGGAAATATATGCTATTTTGTTATTTGTTGCCCTTGCATTGACTTTGACTCACGGCGATGCTATTGATGAGACATCTCCATGATTCTAGTAGGCTCAGGCTTGTAGCTTCCATGATTGAGTCTAACCATCTGGTATGTGGTTTTCCTCTCTTTCTACTGCCTTCTACCTTTCCCAGCATTATTGTTTTTTCTAATTATCTATGCCTTCTCATGATGTGGCTAAATCATGACAGTCTCAATTTAGGCATCCTGGGGGCAGTACAAATGGAGAACTCTGTGCCGCCCATCTTTGCCTCGTGTTTGTGCTGCAGCATCTCCATGCTGCAGCACAGATGTGCCGCAAAAAAAGAGCTGCCTAGAGCGGCTTCTTCTTTGCAATGCTGGAAGCAGGAAGGGGCGCCACCATGACACCACTTCCTGCTAGCGATGTCTGGTTGCTGTATGGTGGCAGAGGCATCATGGCTGCCCCCATATGGATGGGAGGCCGCCATGATGCTGGCATCCATACGTACTATGGTTTGGGAGTGTGCAGTTGCTGCACCCTCCCAAACGCTAGTATTGGCGGCGCCACACCGCTTTTGGCCCGTGTGTACCGGGCCCTGGTTTCTAGGGAGAATTCCAGCTTGACCTGTTCTAGGACTCACTTGTTGGCCATCCACAGTATCTTTATCTATTCTTTTCATGTTGTTATAAATATCCTGCAATTTAATTTCCCCATAATGCTTTGAATCTGTTTGAAAACATTTAAACCAAACATACAAATAAGATAACATTATTTGGAGCTCTACTTTTCTTTGGCCGGTTACAAACCGGCAGTTGGGACGTCCTCTGGATGTCCTATTTTAAAAAAGGGGCGTCTCTTATAGACGCCCCTGAGTCTAGTACGGACTGTGTCCGTACAAGATGGCGGCGCCCCTTCCACATGGGCGCCGCGATCTTTACGTACTGGACGCATAGCGTCCAGACGTGTCGCGGCGCCTATGATGTCGCGAATGCGCCAGTGGCGCCTCGCGACGTCATGGAGGCGCCGCAAAAAGAAGCTCCGAAATGGAGCTTCTTTTTTGCTCCGCGCGGGAGCCGCGCGGTTTGGCTGCTGCGGCTCCCGCGCGGAGCAAACAGCGCCGGCGGGGGACCGCCGCAAAGCGGCGGTTTGTATCCCGCCTTTGAAACCCAAATCAACAGTCGAAAGGATGGTAGCTGTAATCCTGGAGGGACTGTATGATTCCCACTCTTGCCTTGCACTAAGGGGAATTATTAGATAAACCAGATGGTGAGAGACAGTGCCATTACTCTTGCCAAGTATAAATACTGTAGATGGTTTCTCCTGCTGATTGCACAGTGGAAGCTAAAGTGCATTTCTAAGAATGAACTATGAAGAAAATAATGCTTTTGTAAAGTTTAACAATGTGTCATATGGTATATAGTAGAGTAAAATTTAAGTCTCTTCAGCTTTAGGTGTCAAGAAATGAAGGCCCAGGCAGCAAAAAAGAAGATGCTGTATTCTCTTTTCCTTCAGGAAGAAGGAGGGTTTCCACCATGCTTCTTCCTACAAAGCCTTCACATCTCTAGTCAGTGCATTTTTGCTTATATATCCTTGCTCATGTATTTAATTGTTTCAAACAAACTTGATCATTTTTTGAATTTGTAAAAGACCTGCCACCTCCCCTTTTCTAGCTATGACTCCCAGAATCTCCCAGCCAACATGATCTGTAGTCATTCAGGTCGGGCAATTCCGCAAGCTTGTGCTGAAAAAAAATCACTTGATTTTGATCTTTATTTAAGAAACAAGAGATTATCAAAATGTGGAGCAAGGAAAAATGTGTTCAAAAGGTGGTTATCTTTAGTTAATACTGGCAGCAAGATTTAGTGACAATGTGTTTACAACTCATAGAAGGAGTATTCTCATTCACAAGTGGAATAGGCTTGGGAAATTTCTCATTAGCATTTTTAAAGCATTATTATTTTACTGCACCTTTTGGATGAAAATTAAATGTTAGTTTAGGAGACACTCTTGTCACAACAGACCACCAACCAGTTGCCATCTTTTCTTTTCTTTTACACCCAGATATTTTGCAAATGAACTAAAAAATCTTCTTATGATTCAGTAGAAGATAATCATTGTATTTTAAGAGCCTTCCTATGAGTCATTTGTTGCACAGATTAAAAATGAGCACTTTCGTTTCCCTCAAAAGCACGAGTTGTCTGATGCCAGCCTACATTTATAGTACAGCTAATGCCAATGTACATTATGGCTGCGAGGGGAATAATTTTGTGAGAATGCATTTATCTGTGCCTAATGCATTATGTGATATACTCAGAAGAAAATGTGGTTGGGACAGAGGGAACCCCGATACCCAATTGTGATTTGCATCTTATGCATATACTCTCAGCATACTAGAGCTCTGTATGTCATGTTTTAAAAAACCTAGAAAATTTAACAACAAATAAAGACAAATGATTTCATAATTATGTCCTTAGGATTCAGACATATTCACTCACTGATATAAAGACATTTGGTTATAAGAAGAGTGTCACATGGAAGTGAGGCTTTGGACTCCAAAGTCTGAAATGATTGTGAATACATAACTCAGGGCTATTTGGTTTTTAGAAATTAATGTGCAGGGACGTCTACATAGTTCTGAATGAATTGTGTTGCAATTCCAATCTGGAATTACACAGGTTTAGACCTCAGAATGACATGGACACAGAAACAGACATGATTATGATGCTACAATTGAAGGAACAATGGTAAATATATCAAATTAGTCACTCTTCTTAACAGCTAAGTGAAGGTGCTTTGAGGGTAAGACATTTTTCCCCAGTACAATGCAAGCAATGCAAGTTGTTGTTGGTATTCTGAATGTAAAATCCAAGTTCATAGAAAGGATGTAACATTCTTTTAAATCGTTCAGAATAGTACAAGTAAATGCAACTAAATTTTTTATTTTTAAAATTCAGAATAGAGTGTTGCAGAAAAATCTATGATTAAAGGCATGAGATTAAAGACATGAGAAATTTGTATAGTAATGGAGCTTAACTGTAGTTCCAACATAATATTTAACATCTGTCACCTTCCCTCCTACAATCCATGTCACTTTGGAAAGAAGCCCATGTGCACACACTCTTTCATGAAACTTGTGAAATTCCCCTATAGTGACCAAACTTCTCTTTGAATTTTTTACAGCTGTTTGTTAAAACAAGAAAAAATTCCTTTCCTGCTTGAATTTATGGACTTGGATTAGGAACTTCTGTCAGGTGTTTTCCACATTTTAAATGACAATTAAATGGCACTTTACCAGTAACTAACTAGGGGCTGGAACAGACGGCCCTTTTGCGCCACCTTCTAGGCAGCTCAGGAGCATGGTGTTTACATGCCACATGCTCCCATGCCACCTGGGGGTGGCTTCATGACACTCCTGTGGCATGGCGTTTGCATGCTACTGGAGCATCATGAAGAGAGCTTCCAGCTGAAGCATGGCTACAAAGCCAGCTTTTTACCATCCCCAAAAGGAGCGACTCTTTGCCACTCCTTTTTCAGGTGGCTTCAAGGCAGATTGGGACTGTGGAATGCGGTTGCCGTGTTTCCAATCTGCATTTAGAAGGGGCAGCTTCAAGTTGCCTGTTCTGGCCATCTACACTCTTATGGTCTGCTATTCCACTTTAATTACTCTGGCTGCCTCCTGTTGCACTCTGGGAGGGGGCATTTAGAATTCTTAGCCAGACGGCTCTCAGGCCTCAGTGAATTGCAAACCCCAGAATGCAACAGAAGACAGCCAGAGCAATAAAAGTCGAATAGCAGCACTATAACAGTGTAGTGCAATAATTTCCTATATGACACCAATTTTTTCCCCAGCAAACACAAAATGTAAGGAACAGGTGCACATCTCTAAATTCAGAGAAAACATATACTTGTGTTACAGGGAATCAGGATTCCTTGCTTTGTTCCCTTCAATATTTAGAAATTCATGCCTGTCCCCCATACTTTATGCATTGTCAGCAGAAAGCAGCCATATAAATACTTGTATTAGCCAGCCATCACCACTCTGCTTTCAGAGGCTAAACCTTCATTGCAGTCATTTTGAGCAATAGATAGATAGATAGATGATCTCTTATTTCTCTCAAAAAAGAAATAGCTTTTGCTAAGTGTTGCAACTAGCTGCATTAGACACTGTCAAAGAAGATTAAGCAATAGAAGAATGGCCCCATGTAACTGATAAAGATCTAGATTTTGTGATAACAGAAGAAAGACCTTCAAGAAGCTGCTGCTGCTGCTGCTGCTGCTTCATAAAAATCCTCCCCCTCTCAAAGCAAGCTCAAATAATGGGTTCTTTCTTTCAAATGTGATTAATTTCTGTTGCTCAAAAAAAGCATATTCCCAGATGGTTGATGCTCTCCTGGGCAAATTAATACAGGTGAAAGTGAATAGATACTAAGATTAATCCAGTCTTGAATGAACACCACATCTCAAGATAGTAAAGTTCTTTCTCTTGCTCAGATAACAGATAATTTCTGGCTATCTTATAGAAAACTTATTTGATTGACTGAATATCTGTTATTGATTACAATACATTAATGTCCTTACTGTTATTTTCCTATATATTAATTATTGATTTCCCACCACCACCAATAGCTGTAGCTACAAAAAATTACCCTTTTTACAGCTCACCTTCCCCCCAACCAAATACATGAAGAATAGAGCAGATTTCAGACACCTCTCCTGGTGCTGCTTCCCAATGGTAAACTAATGTTCCTTGGCATGGTTTGTTTTCACCATCTGCTACAATTTTACTTATGGACATGTTTACAGGAAACATAGGTCTGAAATTAGACTTGAACCAACTTACCTGGGTTGCAATCCCTGTTTCATAAGAGCATACCAGGTGTGATTGAGCCTGTTATCATACCAGTCTAATACATTTTGTGCTTGTGACTGCAGGGGATTTGGGGAGATTCTGCTCATAAGGAATGCATACCATCTTGACTAGAGCTTACAAACATTGTAGAGTTAGGATGTTCTAGTAGTTGTAGTCTAAAATCTAACATTTCCATGCTCTGATCCTGACCTAACTGAGTCTAACTGTATTAGAAACAAAGATATACTGTAACACAAAGAGTGGTAGCCTTGGGTAATGATTTTAAAAACATAAGCCCAAGCTCCCAGGCAGCAGGAGGACTCCAACATACTGACTTACTACATTCTGAAGTAACCATTTAATGGAGGGGGTAGTGGAATAAAATGTTTCAATATAGAGACTAAAATTACCCATCTGCATGACAGATCACCTTTGAGTTTCTGTCCTGCCATTTGTATGAATGTTTGATCAGTGCTAATGGAAAATTCAATGTATGAGCATTTCTATTTCAAATGAGCTTCCTGGTGAATTCACATTAAGAACAGATTGACAAAAGAGCCACTGTTAGCTTGATATGGTCCCTTGGTCCTCTGCTAACACCACACAAAAGAAGCTTGACTGCCTTGCTTTTTCTTCCTATGACCAGGAATTGGAAGTAACTTTTTGACTTTCAGGCCAATTATGATGTTTCTAAATTAATGATAGTCCACAGTTCTGTGGTTGGCTCAGGTGCTAAAGAGTAAAGAGATTTGTAAACTGACAATGATATAAGGGAAATTTCATAACAAACCACATTTAACAAAACTGAATGAACAAGACACGTTTTGGACAAGCCTATTAGAAGAAAAGAAAACAGCTTTCTAGTTCAATAATGATATTCCAATACATAGTTTATACTACTTAGTATTTTTTGCATGATATAATCTTTTGGGTTTAGGTAATTTGGTTATGACTTAAGAATAACATTTCATCCCAAATAAAGGACCCATCTCCATTCCAAAAAGGTGCTTAAACATGCTGCTGTTTTGAAAGAAGGGTTGGAGAGCAGTGCAGATCATCGAAACATCTGGCTATGTCCCTGTAGCAAGATGTAAAATTATTACATCAGCTGCTGAGGTCTCTACAAGATCTTACCAGATATAACTGGATTATGTACTTCCATTGTGTCTGACTACAAGGAAAGGCAACTACGCCACCAGGAAAGGGGAAGAGGTGAATCGATCCTCCTTACTCTTTTACTGGTGGAATAGCTGCCTTGGAATGGCAGCCATTCCACCAGGAAAGGGACAGGGAACCAGTAAAAGGACAGGAGGGCATGGAAAGGAGAGGAAGACTTGAGTCTGCTCCTCTTGCCTCACCCACCCTGGCTTTTGGGAGGTTATCATGATGTTTTTCACATTTGCGGAGGTATCGCGCCCCTAACCCCTGTGAATGTAGACAGCTGACTGTAGTTCTCCTTATCTCAGTGCATTACCCATTGAATAGTTGTATTCAGGAGTCTGGCCTATGTACTTATGTAGGTACACAGACTTCTATTTTTATATACCAGAAATATCTCACAGATAACATTTTCACATATATGGTGCATGGGTAAAGTTGCAGATTTTCTTATTATTCCTACCTTTTTCAGAAATGAAAGGAGTGATATGAATGAAAAAAGGAAGTAGAAAGATTATTCTGTCTCTAGTTTGCTGTTGTATCTCCTTCAATATGCATTTTGCCTCCCAATTTGATTTAATTTTGAACACTTCAAATGCAGTGTTGAAATACAGAACCTGTTTCCAATACATCCTGAGAGAAGATGTAAAACTGAAAAGGCTTGCAGAAAAAACTCACACTACTCATCATGTTTGCTTACTTTTAACTGGTAGGATGCTCACATAAGGATTGCTTTAAAAGAAAAATAAATTCATCAACAACAACAACAAAAAAAGAACAAAAGAAGACATACAGGTAGGTACATACCCTGGTCTATCTATTTCGATATGCAGATTTAATAATGTCACAACCGCAACAGAAATACAGTACATTTCATCATAGTGACTCTGAATGGTTGACCTTTGCACCTGCCTAGTCCAGGAGGCTAAAAGGTGATAGACAGCTTTAAGGCCCTTTCATCTTCAAACAGCACCTGGATTGGGACAGTCCTTCAAACAGTGCACACATAAAGAGCAATCTGTACTCTGCAAAAATACCAGACCCACTTTAACTAGGTCATTAACTATTATTAACCAAGGCTGGACAGAAACTTCTTCCATGTCTTCTGCATTCTAGTCTTGTGATGTAATGGTAGACAGATGTGTCCTGCACAAAAGTGTCCACAAGAAATTATATTTCCCCCCACTGTGATAGACTGTAGTACGCTCAGAGGTTTCATTAAAGAAATTCTCTTTCTCTCCCTCTTTTGTTCTTTACCTTTTTTGCTGTCATTTTTACACAATAGAGAAGATTCTCCTCCAATTCAGATGACTCATATATGGGGAGCATGTAACATTAGCAGTCAAATATGATAATAAAGTCAGTACTTCTTTTTAAATAATTCCTTCCTTTTTTCCTTCTTTCCTTTCAAGTTTTGCTATAACTTTCCTGCAGCAGAAGTGACCAACATTTATCTGGCTCCAAAATAGATCTAAGAAAAGATCCTATACTGGTGTCTTTCCTCTGATATATTGTGGGGAAAGTTCACATTTACTGAAAGAGAACTGCTGCCACAAAAAACTATTTAAAGCAAGCAAAAATGGAAGGAAACATTTTACAAGAAAAAGACTATAATAGTGCAACATCAAAAATCCATGGAACAGTGATACCTTTATTAGAACAACCAAAATGCACAAAATACATCTTGCAAGCTTTTGAAGCTCCACTGGCTTCTTAATCAGGCAAAAGTGTTAAAATTCATATAGGAGAAAAATATATCATGATGTTAATCACTCACAGGCCTGCATTTTGTCAAGATGTAGCTATTCTCAGTTCCGTTGATATGGAGGGATATTAATACAGGCATGCCCTTCCTCCTTCTGACCATGCGGATACTCCAGAAAATAAAATTTAAATTCCATTAGGAACATAACAATATACAGTTGGCCATTCTTATCTCTGGATTTTTTAATCCATGGATTCAAGCATCCACATCTTGAAAATATTCCAAAAAGGTATAAATTCTAAATAGCAAACCTTGATATTCCATTTTATATAAGGGAGACAATTTTATTCTACCATTATATTTAATGGGACTTGAGCATCCATGAATTTTGTTATCCATGGGGGATCCTGGAACCAAACCCCAGTGGATAAGAAGGTCCCACTGTATTGATAGTGGAACATACTCCCTCGGAGTGTAGTGGAATCTCCCTCCTTGGAGGTCTTTAAACAGAGGCTGGATGGTCATCTGTCAGGGATGCTGATTTCCTGCATGGCAGGGGGTTGGACTGGATGGCCCTTGCGGTCTTTTCCAGCTTTATTATTCTATGATTCTATGATTCCCTTGAGATCCAAGTTGCCTCAATCCTTTGTGAAACTACAAGTGATTTTGTTAAGCAGAGAACACTGTATTTCTAAAGAAGCCTCCATGCTTCTGCATTAGGAAACATTTTTAGGAGCTGTTTTGGTGAAATATTCCAAATGTAGTCCATTTTTTAAAGAAAAATGTTTTACCCTTATTGAAGGAAAACCCCTCATATGGTAAAGTCCCAGTCCACTGGCCCTCTCTTTAGGATTCCTCTGACGCAGCTAAAATACAGTATCTTACACCCCTGGATATGTTAACAGTGCTACTGTTTCTAATTCCTAAAAAATAAAAATACAAACCCTTCACTACTCAAATGGCACCCCATATCATGAGAAATTCTCCACTCACTTTTTTCTTCCTGTTTTTCACCTGACCCTCCTCCATGCACTACAAGTTCAAGTGAAAAATTTCCCCTGAATATCTGGCATAGTCTTGCTGTGACTCCTGAGAGCCATTATAAGGAAGCTAAAATGCATTTAGTTAGGGTTGTCTTCCCCAGTTAAAAATGTTCAGGATCATACAATGAATACAACACATATTTCTACAAGTCAAATCCCAGATATATGATCAAGAATACCTCCTGTTAATGCTTTCTTACAAGACCAGTTTTCTGTTTTCAATTTCATACTCCATCAAACAGAAATGTTTATGTTCAGCAACAGGCAAAAGCAATGAGGATGAAAGAAAATGTTGACCCTTCCAAGCATCACTCTCTTCCCCTCCACTGTTTCTCCAAGAGCTCAACTTGGATGTAGGAAGTACTGTATATGGTGAAGGATATTTAAGGCAGATTATCTTCTCAACAGTTGTCATTGATACCACCAACAGAAATTATAATAGGAATTAGCGTGCCATGGCCTCATTGCTATGTTTAAGGCAAACACTGATATTCCTTTTACACAACAAAATACCATCATTATGCAACTTATATGAACAAAAACTTCGTAACATGCTTTTCTCCTCAGTAGAACTAAATACAGTACCAATGGAAACTAAAGAATGCTATTTCACTTTTACAGAACTAGTAATCCTAACAGTAAATGACAGAGAATATTTTTAAGTGGGACTATTACAAAATCCCTTCATTTAGACCTGTGTGTCAAAAATCCTTAATGGAATAAAATGTTAGGAAAGGGATAAAAATAGACTATTGTCAAGACAGAACACAACGACATAAATGATACTGGTTGGGCAGTAAATCCTGGGTTGGAGAGAGAGAGAGAGAACGGAATCTCTGAACCACCATTGCATTACTGTGTTTGAAAAAAAACAAAACAAGCAGCAATAGATTAAGGCTTCCAGTATGTATTATAATCAGTAGAACTACATGCAGATAATGGGTTTTTCTTCATGCCAGCATCAGTGAGCCTAATGCAGCCTAGGGAAGTTCCTGTGTGATTTGGGTAGGTTCATGTTGAAAAATTTTATGTTAGGGATGTGAAAGATTCCACAAAGCCTTCCACAAACTGAATGAATGAACAACAGAAAGAAGTATATCTGGGCAGATCCTAAATTCATGTATCAATCATTTGGACTAGTGTCTCATCCTCCAGAGTCCTCTCTCCTCCTCATTTTCTTCCTGGCTCCTGCCCTAGTTCTGTGCTATGTTTTTTCTTCTGAGGAGTCAGGGTTTTTGGGATAGGGAGGAGTGACCAGAGAATATTTATTTGCAGGCCATGTTAGTGCTGCATGTCCCGCTCACCCATAAGAAAGGATTATGAAATTATGAATTGCATGGAGAGTAGTGGAAACAGTGTTTTCTCCTTCTCTCATAATAACCTAGTGGTGGACATATCAGTCTTTAAATTGAATTGGGACACAGGAAGATAGGAAATGCTTGGCAAAGTATGGCAGTAAGACCTGAGATCACCTGTTTTTGAAATCTGTACATTAAACACAAGGGCACACGCATAGACAGGCAGGACAAAATTATTAAGTTATAATTTTGAGTAACATCCTCCTTTCTCAGTCCACCTGTTTTCTGGATGTGCTACTATCTACATAAAAAAAATTGTACTGAGGTACCTAGTTAACACCAAAGTGCATTATAATATGATATCTGACTGGTTAACCTAAAAATCAGTACAAAGGAATATACTAAATAAAAGTGAAAAACCAGTGGTATATGGGATGGCAACAGTGACCCTTCTGCTGTAAGGTCAAAGGTCTATAGCATTTTGCATAATCAATTCAGAAATTCTGTTTCTTCTCCTATATTTTATTTCTCTGCCATCCCCACACTAGGCATAAGGTTCCCCCACTGACTAGGTCATGCAACTTTGCTTTATTTTGTAAATGCCAAATACTTTTGCTGGTTTTTTGGGGGGGGGAAGGGGGTTTAAAAACTCTTATCCCAGATGTGGAGTTCTATGTGGCTTTTCCATAAGCCACCATAGCTAATCAGAATTTGCTTTGGGGTCTAGTCAATAGATAATTCAATCAAACTAAAAAATTTGTCAGAAAGGTTATCAGTGTTGGTGGAAAATTACTTAAAAAGTATAATTTGATAGTCATCTATTTTAGGCCGCCATGGTGACACAAACATGATGCTGCATCTGCATGTTGTGGTGCAGTGCTTGTGTCATGGACGTGACGCAGTGTGCTGATGGTGCACTGATGGCAGCACCCGCACATGCCAAAATGAACCCGCTTTTAGTGGGTTCTTTTTGGTGCAGAGAGTCCGTGTGGTTTGGTTGCTGCAGGATCCCTTGGGAGCAAAAACGGGCAGCTCCAGACTGTCCTTTTGGGGTGGTCTGTCAAACCCCTTCATTTGTATAGCATCTGTCCCATAGATTGGGACCCAAAGAAGCTTCCAGACGGAGTCCATTAATATCACTACATAAAACAGTATAAAATCATTAAACAAACATACAAAAGTTAAAAAGATAAATAAGACATAAAAAAGATAAATAGGCTAAAAAGCCTACTAAAACCAAAAGCTCTTTGCCTGCCAGCAAATGGAAAGCAGGGCGAGGACCAGCCTAGCACCCCACAAAAGAGAGTTCCAGAGGGTGGAAGCAACTACTGGGAAGGCTTGGTCCACTCTTAATTCCATTTTTTTTTTCTCCTTTCCACTATTTTTTTCTTTAAGGAGGAAAAGAAATAGCTATTCTGTTCCTTTTGACTGGTAATATGAGAATCCCTATGGAAGCACCACAGGTTTTTCCTGTTATAACACTAATGTGTCTGCTTGTTTCCAGGATGGAGACGTAGCTGATTGTCTCATCATTGTTATTGCGGAAGAAAGCTGGAAGAAACAGGATCAAGCCAGAAGCCTTTAAAATACAATGCCAAATACTAAGCATGAAACACTCTTTAAATTCCTATAAGAATTTTACAGACCTTTAGTCTCACTTTTTTTTACTTCATTGAAAATTCTGACTTGCATAATATTAGCCAAGGATAACTTAAAGTGAACACTATAATGCATGGAATGACAGTTGTCTTCCAGAGGAGCATCCTGGATTTGACTGCCGACATCCGGAACTGTATTATTGTTACTTGGCTGTCCTTGGGATAGTTCTGGCATGTCCTATACCTCTGCTATTTTAAGCACTATCAAACCTTTGCGGTTACATCAACTGGGACTCAGTGAAAGATAAGTGAAAACACTGAATTTGGGGTGGCAATGCCCTCCAGTGTCCTGCAGTGAAATTTGCTACCATTCCTGGGGGTGAAGAAAAGTTACTTCTAAGAAGGCTTTTGTAAAGGACTTTGCTTCAGTTAGGCTGCTATTTAGTTTTCATCACTCAGAAAAGAACAGAAAAGCTCAGATAATCCACACAGGTTTTAAGCAAGTGGAGCCAAAGGGTTTAGGTATAAGACCAATGAAGTGCAGTGCCATTTTAAACAAGTGCTATTGAGTAAATGTACTCTGCATAAAAATCTTTGTTTGAATGAGGTCAGCAGAAAAATTGTTATTAACTTCAATGAATCAGCATTTCATTCTTGCTCTTCATTACAGATTCATTAGAATCAGAAAGTTTGCATACATATTCAAATGAAGTAAAATTTCCTAATATTGGAGATGCTCAAGAGCAAGATGTGGCCTCAGAGCTGTCTTATATCCAACTGTATGTCCTCTAGCTGAATTGAACTGCAGCTCCCGTTATCCCCAGAATGAGTTTCATGAGGATGGTGGGGCCTTTTGTCTAATACAGCTGGCCCTCCATATCCACATATTCTGCATCCAGGGATTCAACCATCAATGGCTTGAATCCATATGTGTGTGTGTGTGTGCGCGCGCGCGTGAGGGAGGGAGAGAGGGAGGGAGGGAGGGAGAGAGGGAGACATAATTATATATAAAATAGTAAAAGCAAAACTTTTTTTTGCCATTTTATATAAAGGACATCATTTTACTACACCATTATCCATGGGGTGGGGTCCTGGAATCAAACCCCAGCATATACCTGTACTATCACTGTACCCCCGAATACTGTTGTAGACAATAAAACTTGCAGCTCTCAGTAAAAGAGAGTACCTTAGAAAACCTAGTACAGGCTGAGTCTCCTTTATCCAAAATGCTTGGGACCAGAAGTATTTTGGAATTTTATTTTATTTTGAAATATACATAATGAGGTATTTTCAGGATGGGATCCAACATGAAATCCTTTTATGTTTCCTATACATCTTATAAACATAGCCTGCATGTAATTTTATACATAATATTTTAAATAATTTTGTGCATGAAACAAAGTTTGTGTACACTGAACCATAACAAAACAAAGGTCTCACTATCTCAACCACCTATGTGGACAATTTGGGATTTTGGAATATTTTGAATTCCAGATAAGGAAACTCAGTTTGTATGAAAATAAACATAAGGTGTCTTGTCATCTCAGAATCTAAGCAAACAAATCAGAGGCATTAGTTCTTTTTATTGCTATTTTAGATTTCTGGAACTTAAACATGGACAATCATAAATTTCAGGAAAAAAGTTGTCTCCTAGTCTCTATTAGGAGCAGTATCTTTCCTCCTACATGCGTTTGCTTTCTGAGTGCAGCAGGATGACTATTTCACTGGAACCATAAAATAATTCAATATATTCAGGTATTGGTTGTGCTACTGGTTCATTTTGGGAACAATGCTGTTTGGGTCCAAAGCAGCATATAATGTGCTCTCTTTTGGAATCCAATTTGGAAAAAAGAAGTCTGTCAACTTCATTCTGCAAGGGCTTGTTTATAAGTGTATTGCTAGATTTCTGGGTGACAGAAATCAAAGGAGTTCATCATCCACAGAGTCATGAGATGTGGCTTTCAAATATCAATGCGTGTCACCCTCATTGACAAAAAGATCAGCATCCTGGATGTCACCAGTTAAATTACTACACCCACACAACCTCCCTTCAGTTCAACTGGGCTTGCGTGAGAGCAGCTCCTTGCCCAAGGAACAGACAGCATTATCCAATCAAACAGATCTTTCTGATAAGATGTCGTTTTCACCCACAGCTGTGCAAGTCTCAAATATCCAGTCTTTTAATATACCACAGTGATGAGGTATGTGGAATAGTAAGGTTTGCATCCAACATCAAAATACTCCTGTGCAATAGGAGCTACATTTTACAAATGTCATGCACTTGATGGTATAAACAACACACACACACACACACACACAAACCTCTCCAGCCACAGAGTCTTTAGGGATTTGTCTGCCTAAATGTGCCATTACATCATCATGCAGATAAGCCAGAGATCAGCATGCCAAACCCAGCATTCAGGGACATTGTATGGATTTCCTGTGTGTTGCTAGGAAGTAGCTTACAATCATAAGAGCAATGTATAGATCATCATGTGTAAGAAATGCAGCAGGGTGTCCAAACTTAAAAAAGCTATCTTCATTTCAGTTCAGTGTGCCATAGGTCTTGTGACTCAACTATTTTAAAATAAATCTCCCAAGGGAAAATAACTAATAATTAGAATAATATCCAAGACACCTGCAGCATTTTGTAGACATGCTCTAAGGAAAGGAGGAAAAAGAACCAGAGTATAATCTCTTTAGGTGAAAGATGTTATGGTGCAAGCTGAAGGTCAATGTACCAGCCACCTGGCAAATCATAACCCTCTCACCTATCTTTCCCCCAAAATTGCAACTGCGAATATGGTATTACTGAAAATTGATAGTTACATTGAAAATATAACTGCATTTACATCCACAGTGTTTTCCAGATGCTGCAAATATTTAAATATTTAAATAACTGCCATAGTCTAGGAGATTGTGCTGTGGGCATCAGGAGTTCATCATCAGTATCTGGAATCTTCAGTAAGTGCCTATCCTGGTTTATGGTTGACTAGCCTAACTTTCACAGTAGATACCCATGTCACCAAAGCTGCCAAATGAAAACAGAACTGATTATCGAGGGCCCTTTGGATCAGAACAGTAGTTCATCTAAACCAGTGGTGAGAATTGTGTTACCATCTAGATGTTGTTGAATGGGTATGCTGATTAGGAATACTAAGAGTTGCAGTCCAACAACATTTGGAGGACATCCTGTTTCTTCACAGTATTCAATCAGATGTCTCTGAAATGCAAACAAACAAACAAACAAACAAACAACAGGCCCCAAAGGCAACATTCCTCTTCTGTTGTGATACCTGGCTGCAGCTAGACAGTAGAATATTACTTCTGAACAGGGCAACCATTCCTTTAGGTAGTGAGCCTTGATTGGCAGAGTGTGAAAGATAATTAATCTCCTCCCTCCCTCCCTCCCTCCCTCCCTCATACCATATACATACAGACCACCACCACTGCACCAGATTCTCTGGCTCTGCCAAAGTTTAGAACAAATTCCCAAAGAGCATCTCGCTCACAATATCTGGTTCTGAGGAAACAGAAACATACACATACAATGTCTAGTCTGCTTTGTGGGAAGTAGTGCTGGCCTTTGTGTGGCTGGTCCTGCTCTCCATAGAGCCACCACACTTTGTAGGTGCAGGAATGCCTGTGTTGCAGCAGCATTTTTCTCTTAGGATCAGATGCTGTAAAAGCTTTGTCCACTTGTGCTTTTGCACACAGAGGTTCACAGAATCATCCTGATCAGCAGCCAGATACAGACTGTCCCTGACGCAACTAGGTATCACCTGACCCAGCAAGGTGAATGCAGCTCATCAGCTATGCATAAAGACTCCTTGGAAATATGGTAGTCTTGGTCCTTGGCTAAGAAGAAAGCAAAATGAAGGGAAACAACATATAGGTTGGCAATCTCATGACAATAAGATGTGATTGCCTGTGTTAGTCATGCAGCTGGGGAAAAATACTACAGTATAGTACTTTGGACTAAAATTCCTAGAGTCCACAGCCATGTTAGCTGTGGGAGTCTGGGAGCTTTAATCCAAAAAAGCAGGTTTTCTGAGCTCTGGCCATGCAGGAACCAGTCCTAAGACTATGCATCATTGTTCCTGTTAATGTTTTCCAAGATAGAGAGTTTGACTTTTTTATTGCTTTAATTCATAAAACACTGCCACAGGATTGGAGACCTCCTTTCACCGCTCAAGACAGAAAAGATTCCATTCCTCTGTGCATTTGATGAATGGGAATAGGCACTGCTGCAGCTGTTGGAAGCCACTGATGGATTGTCTCAGTTTGGCTCACTGTCCTTGGTTTTACCTTCACTGAGTCTTTAAGTTACAAATAGTTGTCAACAATTGACAGGTTACTTTCAGGGAGTCTTTGGTTTTTTTTAAATTCAGACTCTGGAAACTAAGAAGTAGCTACCAAGACAGATGCTATTGCAACAGAGCAATAGCCAACAGTTCATGATATGACAGAGAAAGAAAATGTATATATAATTTAGCGAAGCATTAAAATGCCACTGGGGTCAGATAGTTCAAATATCGGATTTTTTTTTCCATAACTGAGCCAGCTAAAAATAATGCTGAATCATTAGTTACACGATACCTTGTGCACAGACCACTGAAGTTAAATAATATTTTAATAGTTGACTCATTAGTCCATATGGACAAGCTTTTAAAACAAAATCAATTTTCTGCAGACATTCTGTTGCATTTAATATGCTATCTGTGGCAAAGCACCAAAAATCATGTGTATTTTGAGTCACTAAACAATGCTTTTATTCTTTAAGTATAATGATGAAGGAAAATTTATGATAATTGATTTTTAAATTCAATGGAGCTGCCAAGAGAAACTTGCATAGTACAATGCAGAAACAAAGATATGATATGCTGTTCTTATGCTGTAGCTGCTGTTCTTATTTGGAAGAGCTTTTGGTAGATTGGGTTACAAGTGTGACCAAAGGTTTATGAGCATGAACCTCTTTACCAAAGCACTCGCAGAGGGTATTTGATCTCATGGGCAAATAACCTGCTGAGAGATGATAGAAGGTAATGCTTTACCAGGATTGTGAGGGAGAGAACCAGCGTGGTATAGTGGTTTGAACATTGGCTTCTGACTCTGGAGACCAGGGTTTGAATCTTTGCTCAGCTATAGAAATCACACTCATTGAGTAAGTCACACTCTCAGCTAAGAGGAAGGCAAAGGCAAACTCTTGCTGAACAAATCTTGCCAAGAAAACCCCATTATAAGTTTGCTTGATGGTTGTCACAAGATGGAAATGACTTGAAGTCATACAAGAACAAGAACAGCAGCAGCAGCAACAACAATAACAATAACACATCTTTCTGGGGACAAGCACAACCCGTAAGAATGCCTGGATAAAGACATCTTGGGGAGCTTCTTATATAAGTTAGTAAAAAAAAGTCCAGATGCTTTTATAACTGGCTGGTTAAACAAATACAAGTCACCAGCAATGGTAGAGCTTATAAACATGTTTATGAGCACAGTTCATCTGAGAATGTGCAGAATATTTTCACTTCCCTGTTGAAAATAAGCGACCTCCCACCTGAAAATACAAGGGATAGGGCAAAAGGCATTCATTGGAAACAGGAAGGATTGGGCCCTGACAACTAGGTATGCATTTTAGCAACCTTGGAAGGATGCAAGCCTGAGTTGAGTTTGAGCCCTTGGCTGGTATTGAACTCGCAACCTTGTGGTTTGTGAGTTAGTGGTTACAATACTGCTATTTAACCACTGCACCACCAGGGCCCTTAGTATAGTTAGAATGGTTAGTTTAAGTTCTTTACCACAAACCTGGGCTCTGATACAGTGATTTCAACTGCTCAGCTTGAATGAAATACACAAATAAGATAACATTCTGTGTGAACCAGCTCTACATAATGAACATTAGCCTTTAAACACTCAATAGTATTTTGCTCTCAGGAAGGTTGCTATTAGGGACAATGTAAGCTTAGGCAGTAATTCATACTTCAGGGTTTGCTACCCTGAAGATCTTGATCTATTATTTTTTAACCATCACCCATCCATTTCTTTTAAAACAAACAAACAAACCACAGAGCAAATGGCTATGCAAATGAATACCCATGGTGAAGTCTTTCTGCTGCTTTGTAAGAGTGAAAGAGAATTACACTTTCTTTAATTAGCAACTGATAAATTATAATGTCATTCTCAGGGGGGAAATCCTTAATTTGCAGGCAGAAAATGGAAGTTTATAAAACAGATGCTCCAATGAAAAAGAATTATTGGAATAATACCTTCAGATTCTTAAAATATTAAGGTGTTTTGCAATAAAATCAAAGTGATCAATCATAGAAGGAAGGAATTTAAGCATATAGCTATTTCCTAAGGTTGTACACCTCACTTTAATTCTGATTTTAGCATAATGCATGCGCACACAACTTGGCCAATGGAGAAATGTACACAAATTATAGTTAATGCATTGATTAGCTGTATGCAAAATTCTTTGCAAGCTGGATATCCTGTAAAAGAACTGTCAAATCAAAAACAATAACATACAGTTCAACCATGTCCTGAAAGTTGAGCTCTGATGTACAATCTCTGGACTATTCTGTCGAGCAATTTTATGAACAGAACGTGGAACTAACTAATTACAAACAATACCTTACTCGCAATTAATTCATTTTTGCAGTAATTAAGACATGGCTAAGAGCCACAATTGGGACTTAATATGGAATAATATCACCCATGTGGTATAACTGTAATTATTTTTGTTACTTTCATAGGTCTTAGGCTTATTATGTAGCACAGTCCATTTACTCATACTATTCCAGTATTTTAAAAACTAGCTGAAAGTAACAATTTTGGTTACTTTTGAATAACCATGGTTATTTTAAAAACTATAACTAAAATAGCAGCTAATTACTTTTTATTTATTGGAAATGTAATAGTAACAAGTTACTGAAAATATCATTTTAAATCTTATAACCACCACTAAGGAGCATGGCATTCCCTCATAGTGAACAAAACATAGTCCATGTACCTCTTCCTCTTCAGATTATATGTATGATGGCCATATATAATATTCCCAGTGATGTATAGGCTCATTGTCAGTGCTCTACTCTGTTTGCTAGACACTTAGTCACACTTTGTTGAATATGATAGAAGTTGCTATTTACACTGCTGCAGCTAAAACCCATCCATATTATTAGCATGATAATTATTTTTGCAAATATGTCAGCGCTTTCACAAAGGTGTGGAATATGTGGTCCTGCAGGAGATATTGAGCTGAAGGCTCCATCAGCCCCAGCCTAAGATAACCAAAGGTGAGGAATAGTCGGAGATGTAGTCCAATGACATGTGGATGGTCACAGCTGTGCAAATGCTCTAATGGTGATTTTAAAGAAGTTGTTTTAAGAATTATCTCTTGACTCCATAGCAGAGCTTTGCTCTACCAAGTGTTCTCCAGATGTGCTGTGCCATAGGATCCTGATCTCTAGTCGTCTCCCCACCCATGTATACCAAAATTCATGGATGGCACAGTATAGTTAAATGGTGTCCCTTATATAAAATGGCAAAATCAAGATTTGATTTTGGGAATTTTTAAAAAATATTTTCAAGCTGTGGATGGCTGAATCTATACATAAAGAATCTGTGAATTCTTAGATATACAAACTGAAGTTGTCAGTACAGAGCTCCTGTAACTTTAATGGCTGTGCATACAAAAGAATTCAAACAAGTGCAGCTTGTTACTTAAATTGTGTGACAAGCAATACTTGCTGTAATTCTTAATTCTACACAGCCATAAAAGGCACAGAAGCCCAGTTTTCTATTTGGCAACCCTGATACAAATTTCAACACCTGATTGTTTTTTTTTTAATCTCTTGAACTCTAGGAATAAAGCAAACACATAGGAGCAATTTTAGAGGTATCCGCTGGAATTCTGCATACACTACTTAGTTATGTAGCTACTTTTGTTCCATAGCTAAGCAGTATCTCCTGGCCCAATCCACCCAAAACTGCTTTATTGGGCCTCAGCCATGCAGAGAAGGGGATCTGTTTGGTGATGGAGGCATAGGCAGATGATGTTTCCACTCCTTTCCTGTCTGCCACTGAGAATACAACATGAAAATGTGACAGAGTCCTGCTTCTGGTTGTCCCAGACTTGCCAGCTAGTGGGAGGGGGTGTGGAAACTTCATCCATTCATGCACCAGTCACCAGCAGAACAGACCCCCTTTTCTCGGTGTGGTTGATGCCAAATAAAGTAGGTTTGGTGGAGCAGTTACAATTGTGACAGTAGTGCCACAATCATGACTACATAGAAACTGTGAGTACAGATCGCTACAGATACATAACTCCAGGTTATGCATCTGTTAGTCTGGTCCTGGATTCTTGTCATTAATTATAATATTTCTTCACTGGCTCCTCTGAACAGCATACACGTGTATCCCTGTATTCTGCCATCTTCCTTCATTTTAGCTAAGGACAAGCTAGACAGAAAGACTCTGAAGTCTTTTTACCATGCCTTAACTTGGCAACCAAGATTTTGCTGGTATGTTTAAACCACCTGTAATATTATGTCTGTATAACAGATTTGAAATGATTTAACAGCCATTCCTTTTTCACATGGAACATGAGAACTCTGGTTCTATAAGGATCAATAAAGACTCTCTGACACACCCTTGTTAGGAATCTTTGGAACAATTCTTTGGAGGAAGCCATGACTTATATATAACACTGAGATGGGTCTTTAGTATAAATAGTTCTGAAATCTAAACTACTTTGTCATCAAATGTCCATGTATTTGCTAATGTCAAAATAAAAACAATGGGACTAAGCTATGCATTTAAAAATAATTACAGCATTTTCTGTTCTGTACAGTTTATTTCATTCAAGCATTTTCTTTACTGGTGAGACAGAAGGCAGGCCAGCTGTACACTGCAAACCTGACACCACCCATGCTTGGATCAGTGATCTGCCCATGTTGTGGACAGCTTTTGATCTAGTTTTTGCTCTACTGGGATTTGGTGTGTCAACTCAATGACATGCCCCATCACCTCCAAACTGGTCTCTGGGATCTTGAGTGTACAGCTACTTAGTAACGTACTGCTATAGGGATTCTGTGTCACCATGGGCAGCAGTTTCAATTCTATTTGAACAGACAAAGCAAACACAGGCAGAGTCATGTACTTCAAACAATGAAACCTTGGGCCTGTTCCTTCCAGATAATAAAATAGGTTCCCGATATAACAAAATACTGTAATACTCAGCCAAAAAGACAATACAGGTATCTAAGCTTCAACATCTAATTCATCTTATAAACAGGAGTCAGTATGTACTCTCATCTTAAATGTGCTTACTTATATATGTATACATCAAATTAATTAATAAAATAGGCTTTAAGGAATATATCCAGTCCAAAAATATGGAATTTTATTTGAAAAATACGAAAGGAAGCTCTATTCAGTTCCATTCCAAATATTCCCTTCCAAAGAAACCTATAAATATTCACTTCCATTAAAGAAGGGATGGGAAACAATTGACCTACCAGATGTTGTTGGACTGAAATACCCATTACTCTTTGACAGAAGAGAGAATATAAGAACAACAGTCCCAGAACATTTGGAAGGAAACATGTTCTGCATCCTTGCATTAATCTACTACACTAATACAGATTGCTTATGGATAGTGTTTAGAATATTTGATAGTGTCAACATAATCAGCATTTGTTAGGTTTTGTTGATATCCTTCTAAACAGCTGCTGTTGTAAAATCTTACAAAACTTTTTTTATTTTTTTAATTGAAAAAAGAGAGAAATAATTTACAAACTAATTATATAAACCTAATACAAGCAGATATATGTTGTCAAATCTAAAATAAAATAAAAGAAAGAAAAAGGAAAGAAGAAGAAGAAAAAAGAGAAAAGAGGAAAAAAAGAAGAAAGCAAAGAGAAGAGAAAAAATAAATAAATTGATGTATAACCTAGAAATAGCTTCATACATTAGCACAGTGATGGTGAACCTTTTAGGAGGCGAGTGCCTGAACTAAAAGGTTTTCCAGCACCAGGTGTTACCCATTGCTGGGGTGGGCCTTCTGCCCTCTGAGGGCAGGACCTCTTCCCCCCCCATCCCAGACCTTCAGCTGCCTCTCCAGAGACACCTGAAGGTGAGGGGGAGTGAGGGGGGAAGAAGAGGAACAAGCACACACCTCTTCTCCTCCTTCCCCACACCATCTCTGGCCTTCAGCTGCCTCCGGAGGGGCAGCTGAAGGCTGGGGAGGATCCTTCCACATTGTCCCCAACCTTCAGCTACCACCGGAGAGGCAGCTGGAGGCCAGGGAGGGTTGGGAAGGAGGATGAACAGGCACGCACCTCTTCTTCTTCCCTCCCTCCACCATGTGCCGGGGGAAAATGGCATCACGTGCCACCTCTGGGATTATATATGAAATATATTCACCAACTGAAGCCAGAGATACTTTGGCAAGAAATATGTCAAATGTTGGCCTAAGAATCTAGTGAAATGACCTTGAAGAAGATACATTTTATTTTAAAGCCATGCTTCAGACATAGTAGCTTACAGACAAATACAAAAGGAACTTCAGCTCCTTCTCTATGGAATGTTTTAATGAAGGGAACTAAAAAACAAAAGTTACAAGTACATATATGGACATGGTGACAGACAAAGAGGAAGAGGGTAAATCAAGGACACTTGATTTGTCCTACCACAACTAGGACATACAAGAGCCGGAAGGAGTGCTTAGAAACTTTTTTTGGATGACAACTTTCAGAATCTCTCTGCCATGTGGCAACTGGCCATGATAAATAGTGAATTTTGTTGTAGTCCAGAAGGGTATTGTTTCCAAGATGTGGTGTGAAATCATGGTTTGAAGTTGGTTTTCTATTTCTGTTTTTTCAGGGGAGTGACGAACTAAAGTCTGGATTCCGGAACCTTTTGCTTTGTTATTCATTTCTGACTAGTTTAGCTATTTTTGCTAGTGGCAGCAGTTAATGTCAGGAAAAAGCAACATGGGATATATAGTCACAAGAAATATAATATGTATATGAATGTATTTGAAAGTAACATGACAAAGCAAAAGCAATTGAAATGTCACATAGGTGTTGCATATAATGTAATTAGAAGGTCCTAAAAGCCAAGGACACATGTAGCAAGGACAAAGTGAAAAGGTGCAAATTGATATCACCTGAAAGTCATTGAGTGGACAGTAGTGTATGATGCAATGTGAGGTCTAGATTGAGCCAAGTTTGGTATGTCAATCATAATGTATGTACACGCCCAGGAGGTGGCAACTGTATAATGAATAGAGAGACAAATGTCTATATAAGCAATAATGTATGGCAATACTTTTTGTGGGTATTGAGGAGTATAGTAGTGTGGGTATTGAGGAGTATAGTAGTGTGAGTTTTGTGAGTAGTGAATTGTTTTGTGCATAGTGTATATATTAGAATAAAAGTAGATCTTTTTATAGAAGACTACTGTGTTGACTGGTGTCTTGAGAGCTGAACAAGAACCAGCAGACTCCAGAGAAGATTGGAAGACATCTTCAGCCAATTCTCAGAGCTACTGGTCAAACTGGTTGTTCTTCCGCTGACCAGGGGAGTGAGAGTGAAAGCCAGGAGAAGAGCTGCAACTCCCATCATCCCTAACAGTTAAGTAGCAGTGACCACACAAAAGCACATTGTTCAGGAACACTAAGCCAGACTCCTCAGCCATTGTGGCCTATCCTTATTGTCCAATCACAGTCACTTTTCACGAGATACAGATTTAATTCAGAATTTCCTAGGTGCCAGCTTTAGACTAAGCTTGTTCTTACTCCTTGGAATTTACCCACTGATTACAGAAGAAGCTAGTGCAGCAGTATTACTTCTTAATTTTCCCAAGTCAAGAAAATGAGAAAGAACAAAACAAAATGGATTCCAGTCTTACAGAAATCTAGTTAGAAGCAAGGCCCATTGGGTTCAATGGGATTCAGTCTTAGATAAATGTCTAGACTAAACAACAGAAAAGTCTAGGTATGGAACATCAATTAATCCTACCAGAATCCAAATCCCTTTAGATTCATAGAAACCACAGAGCTTATTGCATAGCTTTTATAACGCGACTTACTGCTCCCGAACTGAAGCCTAATTTGGGCTGCATCCTGGTCCTATCACATAGCTTTTGTCTCCCAATTGACCATCTGAGTACAGCCGGCTGCAGCCTGCACCCCTTAAAGCTCCTGACCTTGAAAAATGGCTGCCGAAACACATTAAGGGATGTGGACTGCAGCTGGGCTGTACTCGGACAGCAGATCGGGAGACAAAAGCCACACAATATGACCAGGATACAGCCTGAATTGGGCTTCAATTTGGGAGCGGTAAGTCATGTTATAAAGCTGTGCAATAAGCCCCCAAGACTCTCTCATTTAAAAAAAAAATCTAGTCACACTTCTTTAGGCTGCACTGAAAGCAATAGGATAATGTGGAGGAGTACAGGAAGAAGCAATGGTGATGCTCAGAAGGCACACAGAATACAAATAACATTACCACATAGGATATTTCCAAGCACAGGGCTCACATTTAAAAAGCATTATGCTACTATTCCATCTTTTTGTCTTCAATAGATTTTCTCTTGTGAGCAAAAAAAATGTTAGTACAATAAGAAAACTAGAACAGCATTGAAAATTGAAGATTTTATCTAAACTATTCTTAAACCTCAATGAATGAAGCATCGAAATTGTAAAATAAAACAAAACTTGGAAGCACCAGTTGGTGGCTAATGCTTTTGGTTGAGGTTTTATGCTCTTTCCCCCTAGATTAAAAGAAGTCCCCAGCCTGACAAACAAATGTTAAGATCCAATCTACTTTTAGCACAGCATAAATACACACCAGCACAAGTACTGAGAATCCTATAGTTGTACAACTGATTGTGCCATGGGCATCATGGTCTTGAGCTTGCCTGTTAATGCAACTATCTATTAGCTCCTAAACAAGTAAGTCAGAAGTGAGAAAGAGTCATCTGTATATTTAGGAAAGCATCTGGGTGAATGGACCACTACTACTTCTGAGGAAGCACCTTTACCATTTTTACATTAGCAGACCACACAAGAAAAATCTGGTCTAAGCCTACATTACTCACCTTTCCAGTGAAGTTTATTTTCAGTGAAGCTTATCAGTACTGTATATTCTAACATATCTATAACCTAAAGAAATAATCTAAATGATTTCCTGTGCTTAACTATGTAATGGATCCTACCTTTGCAGCCACTGAGGAGTTGGGTTTCTCCAGCAAATCCCATAGTTTTTTCCTTTTGTCCGGGCAACAGGCATTATCAAATTCTTCTCCGTCTCTTTCTCTCAGAGTCTCTGCCTCCCTCCTGAGTTCTTCATTCATTTGTTCTTTCTTTTGATGGTATCTTGCCTGGCAACAAGACTCTAGATATATTTCATCAATCCCCCAATAATCAAGTTCTTGGCCAAAAGAGAGAGCACACATTTCCTCCATCATGTGTAGCTTTCCCGTCCTGTAGAAATTTAAAATGGAGGTGAAAGCACCTGGGTGTCTATCAAAGAAATATTCATTCTCATTGAGATTATAGTCATCACATACTTCTAGTAAGGAATCATTAGTATTGCAGTCTCTTAGCTTCCCTAATCGAGTCCGTGGAAGTCTGTCTAAAGTCCTCCATAGAACTTCATGGTTGAGACCACCTACATTGATTTTGACTCTTCTAGAACAGGCTTTGCTCCTGATTATCTCCACTGGTTCTGGTGGGAGGGATTGGGTAGACCTTGAGGACTTCTTGTTTATCCCTGGAGGAGCCTTTTCGGCCATCCTGATAAGGACGTAGCAGCCAAATCAGAAACTTTAGGAGAACCAACTTGGGTAAGAAGTCAGGTTGTGTCTTCTTTAGTGAAGTTCCTCCATTCCTGAAGCTGAAAAGAAATCCAAAGTTTAGCATATACTAAGATAGTGCAGCAATTTACAGTGCTATGATAAACTGAGATAGTTTCAACAGGAAGGCTCCTTTGCATTTGCTTACAAATTGTATGCAAATATTGTGGTAGCTCTAAAGCTACCACACTGGCACTTTGGGTTGTGAACACATTATGAATAGCAGATCTAAAAAATGCTGTTTCACAGTTCATTCATCTACCAAACTGATAGGAATATTCTAGATGATGAGTGAATATGTGACTAAGTGAATGAATTATGTTATGTGGGTGTGTTCATTTGACTAGACAGTTTGCAGCACTGAGTTAATATTTATTACTATACCTTATGATTTCAGGAAGTAGTCAGGAGACAGTTCAGCAGTAGTAGAAAACTGCTGCATAAACAATCTCCATGGGGGGGGGGGTTATATTTTCAAACTCAAAAGTATCCCACACCTATCCTTCTGTCATAGATGACTTCAGGTATCCTTACTGGAAGGGTTATTTTGTGGAAGAGTACTAACTTTTTTGCAATACATAGGAACAATGGAAGCTACCACTTGTCGATCTGGGGCCTTCTCTGAATGGTCCAGAAGGCCCATTTCTCCCTCTCCATTCTAGTGTCATCCTCTTTGGACAATGCACGTCCCAAAACATGGTTCCAGTTTGAACAGGTCAGACAATGTCCAGCATGTTCCACACCAGAACCAAAGTATTACAATGTTAAAATATACTTGTTACTCTGGGTCTTCCAGGAAGATCTCAAGCCCTCCATTCCTGTGCTGTGGTGGCTGCCTTCATGGGCATCCTGCTGGGCCACCTGGTGCATCTGCTACCACAGCCACCACAGGTCATGCATTCCTAGGTCAGTACAAGGCACACAGCCTTGTGCTCACTGCTGGGTGCCTCATTCTGACCTTAGAGCAAGTGACCTGTGGTGGCAGCAATGCCAGATGATTCAGTCAGACACCCATACAGATAGCCACAACCACATAGGAACAGGGATAGGACAGTGCAGCTGAGAAGTCAGGATACTTTGGGTTGCCCCCAGAATATCCTGACCAGTGCAGACAAGGCCTGGGTCAATATTATTTAGGCTGGCTGGTAACAGCTCTCCAGAGTTTCAGACTATGGTTTTTCGCAGCCATATTTAGGGATGCTGGCTTCGTGAAAGTACGTATTCCATACAAGTCATGTGCTGCATGTAGTGCTAGAATGATTGCTGCATAGTTCATATTAATGTTTATGACATCATTTTTTTAAACAAGGGAGATAAATCCTACAAGACTGGGATCACAGTCTTCAAAATATTTCATAATATTTTAAAAAACAAGCTCCTTAAAATGATTGCAGGACATTTTTGTCACAAAAATGTGTGTTCACGTGCCTGCAAGTCCTCTATCAACTTATGGCAATGCCATAAATTTCAAAGGGTTTTCATAGGCAAGCAACAGAGGTGGTTTTGCCAGTTTTTCCTCTGAAGTATAGCCTACAGCACCTAGTATTCATTTATGGCCTCCCATCCAAGTATTACCCAGGGCTGACCCTGCTTAGCTCCCAATATCAGACAGGAACTATGCCTTAAGGCTTAGAGTATTTAGGCCCCTGTCTGAAATACAGTTTTGTGGGTTTTTTTTTTAAATAATTTAGGAAAAATCTGCTTGTTGGAAAAAGGTGGATAAAATAAAATATTTTCCTTATTCAGATAAAAAGCATTTTTAAACACACACATTATTTAATCATAATGTTCCTGTTACTCTGATAAGTCTTTTCTGTCATCATGTGATGAAATAAGTTCCACACACTCTTCTAAGAGTTAGAAAGGATTGCCCTTAGTCAATCAATAATGACTACAAGGAAATTGCTTTAATCGTATTTATCTAATATTTCTTTTCAGAAGATCAGATAATTCATTTGAACATGTAAGACAGATGGAAAAATAAAAGGGCTGCAAAACTCACTGATCTTTCTTTGCAGCAAACTATCAAATACAAGTATCATTAGTAGCTTTGTCACCAGCCATAATAATTACAGCGTTATAAGACACAAAGTCTCTCCCTTTTCTTTCTTTCTTTCTTTCTTTCTTTCTTTTTGCATTTAACAAGACACTTTGAAATGGCTTCCTGATCCTTTATGGTAAACCAAAAAAGAAAGAAACCCAAGCATCTAAGTATACAGACGACTTAATTCTATAATATTGATCTTTACTCATTCATCCATGTCAATTTGACAACATCACTTGGGAAGATAAATGCCATATCAGTCCAAAACCAGGCTGTGAATTTCTACACTGCTTTTATGTTCTGCTTTCTTTTGAAGCACTTTCACCTGTAATGCCTTTCCCATTTTAAATGCTTTTTAAATAATGCATCACAGAAATGTCATAGAGGATATACAGCATATACATGCTGCAACCAACAGGTCTGTCCCAAGACATTTTGATGCCTGAGCCAAAGCAGCAAATGGTGCCCTCACCCAAAATGAACACCACCCAAAGCCAGACAAGTAATTTCAGCCCATCAGATAGAAAAGTCCACAAAATAAATAATAAAAACACAGTACCATTTCTTGATGACCAGTATATGCTGCCTGAGACTACACCTGATGGCAAGGTCAGTACTGACAGCTTTATGATCAGTATATGCTGCCTGAGACTAGACCTGATGGAAAGATCAGTACTGACAGCTGAGTCAAAAGTGTGATTTGTCAAACTTGCACCTTCAATCTGTTCTATGTGTCTGTTTCTCAAACTAAAAAGTCATTTCCAAATGAAGAGAAATAATTTGGAGGAGTACATAAGTAACAGGGAAGAAATGTCAGCCATCCTTTTTTTAAAAAAAAAGATTTAAAAAATGTTTAAATATTTCTCTGGTGGCAGTGTTGCAGACATTAGCCACCTTTGATATTGCATTGAGGTACCATTTGTTTGCAACCAGATCCACACACTTAGAAACTGAGTTCATGAAAGCAACTAGTGTTAACTGATTTGTGCTATATATTTTTTCCCACAGTCTGATAGTCTGTAGTCTGATCCAAAGTGAGAAGCAGGTGAGTCTCTTCTTCTGTGTAGGGTTACACTTCGAGATATCTTCTTCTGTGTAGGGTTAAACCTTCAGGAGTTCTTCAGGAAATCATTGCCCCAAACAAATTAAAGCTGGTGTAAAGCTGGTATATATGCATTTTGTGTGTGAGCACACACACAGCCTAATTCAAACAAATACCTGTTAAAATAGTTGATATATATATATATATATATATATATATATATATATATATATATAGAGAGAGAGAGAGAGAGAGAGAGAGAGGACTGTGCTATAAAACCTTTACACTGTTTTCCAATGCTTGGGAATGTCAGCACACCCAAAACCCACAAGCCAGCATGGCCACTGTCCTATGATGAAAGTGCAGTTTCCTTGCAATTTCTTTAAAGTCATCTAAAGCTCAAAGAAGTTAAAAAAAATTATCCAGGTGATAAAACAGATAAGGCTTGTCAGAGTACAGAAACACTATAATTAAATAATACTTTATTTAAAAATGATTTTGGTTTGAGCAAGAAAAAGATTTTATTTTATCCAGTAACACGACCCATGCTGGCTAAGACATTTTTGGGTTGTAGTTCTAAAAAAATATATATTTTTTGCAACTCTTTTAACTTTTTGTTAACTCTCCAATAAGGATTTCTTACTCTGAATGAATTGCAATAAAAAAAAAAAGAACCTGATTGTTTTCCTCTCCAAAACAGGGTTCTGAAAACCAAGTAGGTTTAGAGGAAAACAAAGTTATTATTATTATTATTATTATTATTATTATTGAGAAAGCATTTATGTGTGAGATGTAGTGAAAACAAATTCCTATGCTCAGAGGCATTCAGAAGCACTTTGTTCAACAATATTATATTTATATCATGTCTTTCCTGTTATAATACATAGTAGGCCTTTCCACCTTCCCATTTTTTAAATCCACAAAGCAACTTTATGAGGTAGGCCAGCCTGAGGGCATGTAAGTGACAAAGGTGAGTTTCATGGCTCAGTAGGACTTCAACCTGCCCCCCCCCTCCAAACCTTCAAACCAACTCTCTAACTTCTATCCCATGCTCTCATTTATGTTTCTGACTGGTGGACCGCAGATCATTATGTTTGCCCACACCACTGTGAATTACGGAGATCTCCGCATACTATCCTAAACCATTTCTTCGGCTGCAAAATGGGAAAAAACAAACCCAAAAGAATAGCACATACTTCCTATAAGTGTTCTTTCATCCATGTGTACTTTACAGTTCATGTGTGCTATATGCACACATATATACAATGGAAAAAAATCTATTTCCTTTAATGCACTGCTCCCCAAACCTTTTCAGGCTACTGCCCCCTTTCCTCTTGGGCAACAACCCTAGTACCGCCACATATATTTCTTGATATTAGGCCTACTGTTCTACTGCAAATTAAAAGCAACCAATCTCGGTTGTCATTCCTTTCTTGTCACCCTGGCAGCAACAACCAAGCAGTTGTCTGAGCACTGACAGAGAAACTTCTCAATCATGCCAGCCTTGTGGCAAAGGTCAATACAAGTAAGAGGCCTCTCAGCTGCTGCTCCAGGTGACCAGGTAAAAGGGAAAAGATTCTTCCCAGTGAGGAAGGGCTCTCAGTCCTTCTTCATCGGGTTGGAGGAGGTGCAGCTGGTGTGTGTTTAGGGGGCTTACAGAGGCCATATGCTACAGTAGCTGCTCCAAGATGGACTCTTTCCAAGAATCCAGGAATTGACTCCTCCCCCTCCTCCCCCAGAGACATGTCCTCCCCCCACCAGCTTCAAGTGTTTTACACACACACACACACACACACACACACACACACACACACACACAGTTTCTCGTGCTATCTCTTCTCTCAGCATGTTGGATGAAAGAAAGTAGGAGCAGCAGCACAGCTCCAATTTGCCAGCCAAGTCCAAGCAAATCTCACAGACCTTAAGCAGGGTACCAAATTTGAAAGCTCCCTTTTGCCACTGCTTCTCTCCCACTGCCACATGCTCTCACTCCTTACTCCAGTCAGTCTGTCCCCAGATGCTACTTCTCCAAGCCACAGAAGTGATGTCCTGCACCCAAACTTTGAGTGAGTTTCTCAAACACCACAGCCACTACTAACAAAAGACATGGCTAAGGGAGTGAGCTGGCACAGCAGGCAAAGAATGGGAGACACTACCACACAAAGTTCTCAGTGAGGCTGTGCAGTGATTTTAAGGGACTGTGAAAAGAAGTTTCAGCAACTCTCATCCCCCCCCCCCCCCCCGCCTGGGCCTCCTTGTCTTTCTTGGACAACAATACTTTGACTGAAGCCCCCTCCCAACCACCCCCTTTTTCCTCACTGGCCCCTGCAGTTCCCCTTTTCTCTCATCATGCCCCTGGATCTTTCCATCCTCCACAGAGGGGCATACCACCAATCTGAGAATCAACACTTTAATGTATAGATTTTGAGACCAATCTCTCCTCCTGTGGTATTTCTCATTCTCTTGATAGAGGCTCCTATGTCATCTTTGAATTTTTAGTTTATTTGATGTACTGTAATCTAGTTTCAGATGCTGTCACAACACTGAGTCATGTTTTGTAATGCTGTAGAATGATCTTTTGTTGCTTAGCTAACTGGTTCCCTGTCAGAATTCATTAGCAATACTTGTCTCTCCATCTGACAACAGTGGGCTACCTTCCCAAAAATTGGTTCTAGTGTACCCCTCTTAGGCATATGGGACAGATTTCTGATTTATATGATCTGATATAAAATACAAATTACAAGATATGGGGCCTAATATTCCTAAAGACTGGATGACCATATATACTCTGCTATAAGTCAACCTCATGTATAAGCTGAAGTCAGGTTTTGGGGCCAAAATTATGGATTTTGCCATGACCTGTGGAAAGGACGAGGGTAAAATCTGAAGGCTCCTTCAGTGTGTGTATGTGTGCATATGGCAAGAGCAACTCTCACTGAATCGTTTTACTGTACTTCATCGTTCAGCTTTTGTTTCAGCCAGAAGTGCAGGGGGAGAATGACTCTTAAACAAACAGCAATATCAGTCAATTGCCCAGGACTCTTTCTGCTTGTCTCCAGAGATAAATAAACTCCTCTCCTGCACTGGCACCACATGGGGAAATCTGAAAGAGCTGCTATCACATTACCATAGTAACTCTTAAATAAGTTGACCTGGGTTTTTGGGGTCAATTTTTGGGTGTAAATTTTTAGATTTATAGAAGAGTATATATGGTAGTAGATTAGATTGTAACCTTCTAAGGACAGGAACCTGATTTTGCTTGTTTGTTTTGTTATTGTTGTTCATGTTTTAAATTCTATGCACAGTGATGATAAACTATAGGGCTTGTGCGTCAGGGTTCCTGGCTATAATCTTCTTTAAAGATGAGTCACTTCTATGGCCCTTCAGACATCATTCTAGATGAGACATAAAACAACATCTTTAAGATGTCTCTTCAAAGCTTGCAAAAGTTACTTTTGTACTAAAAATCCCAGAATCCACTGGCTAGCAGTGATTCTGGTACCTGTTGATCAAACAAGTAACTGCACTGGTGTAACTTCTGCTTTACATATAGCTGCCAAAGATATACAGCCTCTGTTAAAATTAAGGGCAGCAATATAGAAGAAGAAGTATGAATAGAAGGAAACTCGTTTTCTAGTTTTTACATGTTAGATTACAGTAAGATCTGAGCTTAGTATCTCTGCATCCGGCTCCTGACATCACTGAAGTTTGATTGGTGACAAATTACTGCCACTCCTACATCTGCTGTGGCTACTTCTGGTGCTGTTATTACTATTGCATCACAATCCTCTTATACTGAAGACTGCAGAGAGGAGTCACAGCCAGGCTTCAGGATGACATAAAAGGCCATATTGCAAACATGCAACCAGCCGATTGCATGTTCTCAGTGAAGCCTCTAGTTACCAGGAGACGCTGCCACGATGTGGCCCTTGCAATGGCCACAGCACATGCCCTCAGCACTCCCATGTCCCAAAGGACTCCCAATCCAGTGCTATGCAGCCCTGGAAACCACGACCACCAGATCCATGACCTATGCTGCCGCCCCAAGTTGTGACAAGAAAACCCAGACTCAGAGAGAGAGGGTGGGAGAGCCGAACAAAAAATGATGCCGAGAGTGGACGCCACGTGGCCTTAAATAGTCCAAGAGGAGGGGGAGGGGCCGAGGGAGGAGGGAGCCCCACTCCCAGGCGCATCCAGCGAATTGGTGCCCTGGAGGACTGGGCAGCCCAAGGCAAGGGGGCAACCACCTCCTGAGCATGCTGGGAGACTGAGTCCCAGAGGGAGGCGGGAGTCCCTCCCAACCTTCCTGACCAGCAAATCGTGGGCCTGTGGGCTCCAGCAAGGCATGCTGGGGTGCGCCCAGGCCCGCCCACAGGAGAAGGCGACTCTGGTCCCACAGCAACCCAGCCATCCCAGTGAGTCGGGCGGCTGCCTTTCTTACCCATTCTATGTTGTGCCTCGCCTTGGGCCTTGGAGAGCAACAGCAAAGAAATACGACAACAACAACAACAACAACAACAACTACTACTACTACTATTATTATTATTATTATTATTATTATTATTATTATTATTATTATTATTTATTCCCATAAAACACATGGGTCAATACTATAAAAGTGTACTCAGGAGTAAGCTCTATTGCACCAGTTTCCTGGGAGCAAACACAGCACCACACAACAGCTCCCTGTTCTCTCACTGACAGGAGATAGCAATGTAAATTTGCAGCCTGAATGGGATCCTCTCATGGGTCAATCTAGCCCCAGGGCAGAGAGTCACCATTCTTGCTCTAAAGCAAAAGAGGTCAACTGTTGGAAGCTAGGGGGCCACACTGGCTACTCCAAGAAACCTTGGGAGACATACAGCCTGCCGTACACCCTACAAAATAAATAAATACCCCCTCATCCACGATCCTATCAAGAGGGTGTGGCTGGCATTTTGCCATATTTTGGTCCCTGGGTCATTTTAGGCCCTGCAGAGCCTTTTTCTAAAAACAACAACAACAAAAATGGACCCAGAAGTCACTTCCTGCTTTTTGGAAAAGGGTACTCCTGGTCCTAAAATGGCCCGGGGGAACAAGTATATGGCAAATGCCCCAGGTTCCCTACAGAATGTTTGGGGGCATTTTGGGAATATTTTGGTTGATCACCAATACTTGGTGGTTTGTTTCCCAGGGGACCTCCTTTGGTTGTGACTTTCAGTCTCACCTTTCCACACCAAATACATTGATCTACCAATCGATCTATATTGTAGCAGTTGATTAGCACAATTGCAGTAAATGGCTGGAGGCAAGAGAAAGTGACACAGTAACAACCCCTTTCCCTGCTCCTGTTGGTAATACACAGATTTCTGTCCTGGAGAAGACCTCTGCTGCAGGATAAAAGCCTGGTAGTATGTACAGGTTCCCTCTTTGTTAATGATCAGAATAGAAACAGCACTGAAATTATCAGAAGTTTTACTGGAAAAGAGTCCTGTCTGAAACTCAAAAAAGGATGCCGTTGCTGCACAGAAATGTAACAGCAACATGACAGAAAGCAGGCTAACAGATGCTGCTTCCTTACTCTCACTGCATCCTTATGGTGCACAGAGATACATCTGTTGAATAGATGCTTGTTTCTTCCTAGGAAGAGAAAGCAGAAGATAGCAACTGCACAGAGGCATGTCTGACATCCAGTTCATCAATCATCACTGCTGTTCCCACTGTTCTAGGCTTCACTGGTGGTTCACATGGGAAAGGGATGGACAACAGCCTTCTCACAATAACTGTAAAGGAGATGCCTATTTATCTATAAAGAGATAAGAGAGGCATGGGGATGTGCTGAGTAAAGAACATGATTTGTGAAAGTAATAATTGGAGCTGAAGGGACAGATTTTCCCTGCTTTAAACACACCCTAGCTGGGCTCCCCAATTTCCCTAAAAGTGTTCCCCTGTGGTGTCCCCCCTGAGGGTTTCACAGATAAGGGGAGTGTCTAAATTGACCATTGTGGGAGAAAGGCAGGCTATAAATCCTTGAAATAAAATAAAATAAATAGGCTTCACCTTGCATTTTTCTGCAACCCTTCTAAGTCCAGGCACTCTAAGCACTTCAAAACAACATTGGCACAACCAGACACACATTTCCCCAACAAACCCAATGTTTCCCCCCTTTCCAGCATACATCAGCCTAGCAGCCAATAACCATTTTGTTTGTCAATGTAACAACCACTGTGCATTCTGACTGGATGTCTCTGCAATACCCTTTCCTCCTTTACCATTCTAGAGGAGAGTGAGGAAATTGTAGATGTAGACACACACATGACAGCGAAAGAAAAAAAATAAATGTGTATTTTATTTATCTTTTATTTATGGCAATATCCAGCCATGAGATCCAACTTTTCCCTCCCTCTTTCCCCCAACCTAACTTTCACATTTGTGTTACTGTTTACACTCTGCCTTATCTGATCCTCCTCATACCTGATCAGCATTGTGTCATCTTTTTTTATTTCAGTGAATGGAGTGCACACATTCCCTTTCCCCACCCCATTCATTCACTTGCCCAATCATGAAGAAATCTCATACACTCCCTTCCTCTCATATATACATTGAAGATATCTGCACAATAAAGGGAATGGTTGGTGGGAGAAATATTACACTCTGAAATGAAAACAAATATGACACAATGCTGATTGTGAGGGAAGGATCAAAGTGGAAGGGGGGAAGTGTGCAAAGTGTAAAAACAAAAACAACATGGGGGGGAGAGCCCAATCTGACCCCACACCACTGTTTTCATAGCTGAACATACACAGAAGTAGAAAAACAAGATGACACACACACCAGGCTTGCTGGATGCAACCAGTCCAGACCACCATACATTCCTTCAGCCCCACGTTGACATCACTGTAGAGCACAGTTTTCCCCTCCCAATGAATATTCAGATTTTTCCACTCAACTCCAGAGTAAATTGTCACATTTCCCCCTCTGGATTAAAGCCCTGAGGTGCTGAAAAGACATGGATTTGGCCCCAAATCCTTCTGTAGGTTGTCTGGACTGCCAGCAGTAAAAATGAAGTGAGACCATTTCATTTGACCCGTGACTACAAACCCAAGGAGAAATGGGGATCATTAGAATTTATTTTGCAAATAGTATTTGTAATTTACTGAGGTTCTACGTTCTGGCTCTGATACTGGAAGGAAAAATGAACACTAAATAGTTTGCCAGCTATTTGCAACAGATGGAGATATGTACTCGTGAATGAGACCATGGTAGAATCATATCAGCATTTGAGGGCTCAAGGCAACAGAGGTTCCCTTTCTACCAAAATTCTGCATTTTGACCTTGTGTCCCCTGTAGGTACTACTACAACCAATGGCAAAACGGGAAAGTGTTCAGGTGATACATATCGCAAGGTAAGAAAGGAATAAACACTAGCTATAGGTCTTTGCATGCTCTGCACAATTTGAGTAAATTTAAGTGACTGGGGTTAGGAGTGAGGAAGATGTTTTAGGAATATCACTATGAAGTATGGGCTCCCTCTATCTTTCTCACCTTGACAGCATCCTTGTCTTTACATCTTCAAGGCAGTTGCCCTGGGATTTCTGGTGGTTAAGGCTTGCTATGACATTTCTAAGAAGACAATGTCAGTTACAGGCCTTCCCTGCACACTTCTGAGGCATGGCTTGTTTATAGTTTGTGCAAAATGCCCTTTCATTCAACATACCTCACCTCCAGTTTCCATGAAATATGTAATATTTGGGGACAGAATTTAAGTGAATTTGCAAAAGACAAGGCAAGTAGTTAATTTAGAAGGCTCATGTAGAGAACTGCAGAGATTGGCAAAATTACCTTTCTGGATTGAAAACCATTGTGCCTTTATCCCAGGGGTAGGCAATCTTTTTGAGCCGGGGGGCGGGTTGCTGTCCCTCAGACAACTGGGGGGCCGAAGCCAAAAAATAAATAATGAAATAATTTTTAAATATATATATATATATATATATAAACCAGGACAAATGTAGGACAAAATTTTCAAATGGAAGACACTTTTTAAAAAAAAATGGAGGACACGCGAAAAAAAATTGCTGATTTTTTAAAAAATGTTAATATAAATGCATGTTTCTGAGGCTTCTATAGACAATTGCCCCCAAAAGGCCCCGGCGGCAATTGGTGGCAGGACCGGGCTGGGGCCGGTCCCAAGGCCTCGCTGGGCCGCATCCGGCCCACGGGCCGCAGGTTGCCTACCCCTGCTTCATCCCATCTTGGAAGAAAGGCAGGAAATAAATTCACTAAATAAATATGAACCCCACAGTCAGTGGACCATAACTATATTTTGGCAGCAAGTGTCTTCACATCCTGAATATGATAAAGCTTACAAATGTTGGCAAACTCTTACCAAAACCTGAACAAAATTACCTTGCCCAGCCCTGCTTAGCTTTGACAACATGGGTGTATTTCTTTGCCCTCAGACTATGACCTGGGAAAGAGAGAAAATATTTTCAGTATATCTGGGGCACAGGAGTGGTAATTCAGGGTTTGTTTCTTATATTAGAAGATAAGAAGATCCCTGCTGGGTCAGACCAAGGTTAATCTAATCCAGCATTCTGATTCCAGCCAGATGGGCATGAAAGCGAGGCCTTTTCCTGTGATTTGTACCTACCACCTTTTATTTCAGACAGACACAGAAACAGACAGGCGCGCGCGCACACACACACACACGGGGCGAGAAAGGGGGGGGGGGGGGGGGGAGGGGAGAGAGAGAGAGAGACATAGAATTTCTATTAACTAGCCTGCTGAGAGTCCTTTTCTTTATGGATTGGTCTAATCCTAAGCATCTGAAGCAGAAGTGGCCTTAGACTCCCCAGACCACCCTTCTTCTGTTGAAACAGAATAATTTGCCACTCTGCGAAGTCTCCAGAAATAGCAATTCATCTTATAATTAGATTGCAGCAATCATTTTTAAAAGGCAGTATTTCAAAGCCTTATCACCACTTCTGCCCCATCACCCCTAGTTTTCGGCATTATGGTGGTACCTGAAGGATACCAGGGGCAGCAAATTGACCTTACACACACACACACACACACACACACACACACACACACACAATTGTTGCTGACTCCTGATTCTAAGCCCTCCCTCCATGATAACTGTCATCCTTTGGCCTGTGAGGGAGTGAACAGCCAGGCCCAGCTCCATCAGGGCTAAGAGCCCTCCCTCCAGTCCATCTGCCTTGGTCCAGGCATCAGAGGGAGAGAAGAACCACTGGACCTCATCCCCTTTCCCACCACCATTTCTTCTTTTGTGTCGTGTCTTTTAGATTGTAAGCCTGAAGGCAGGGAACCATCTAATTAAAAATAATAATTGTAAGCCGCTCTGATAACCTTTAGGGCTGAAGGGCGGGGTATAAATACCATAAACAAACAAATAAATAAGCTATCCATCCCTACACTTTTATGGCAATCTTTTCCACTTTATTTATGCAAATTTAGGGCAGCCACATGAAAAAGAGCATTGAGCTTTTAATATTTCTCCATTTCACATTTGTGTAGAAGAGGGCATTTCAACAGGTGTAGTTTGTTATGCAAAGTATGCCAATTGAAATTCTCTCTTTTACACAACTATTGAAAGATGCAGGAGCCCTGTCCTTTTTCTCATTTAGTCAATCTATATGACAGGGTGGGAATGAGGCAGCCCTTCATTTGTTGGACTGCAACAGCTAACACCCCTATTCAACATAGCTAGTGGTGAGGAATGCTGGAAGTTGCAGACCAACAACATCTGGATGATTGCCACTTATGCTATACACAACATGTCCAGGAGTCATTTATGCAACACTGCTTTGTGAGAATACTCTGAAACTGTGGGAAATATGTGGTTTGGGAGAGGCCAGGAGCAGAGAAAGTCAATATGAGGCAAGTATCACTGTAGTGCAGCAAGTGATAGTTTGGGCATTGTGATCTTTGGAGGGACATCTGCCTCAGGAACAAATCAGATGATGATACATGAAGGCATTTCAAGTCAATGAGGGTTCAGGAAACCAGACTGGCACCCTGGACCGATCTTAGGATAATTTCGTTCTTGGATAACAACCGCCAATTTCCAGAAGCCAGAGAGTTTTTTTTAAAAGGACTTCCCCAAGTTCTGATTGTTGTGCAATGTTTCCCCATACCTGGAATTTTTCAGATCTGATGAGAACCAACCACATCTCAAAGTGCCTATTAGTTATTGGTACAGTATGGGTGCCAACTGTCCTGTATAAAACTTCTTTTTGGGGAAGTAGGTGATAACAAAGATGCTTGTATGGAAAAGAGGCTATCCTCCTTCACAGAAAGCACAGTTCCAGTCTACTTTTTTTTTTTTTTTTTTTTTTTGCATATTTTAGTCATGTTGTTTTGGTATATTGTCTAGTATGATGGCATATATACAGTATTTATTCTGCCTTTCAGGGTAAGAAAAACCTCACAAAGGTAGATTTAAAAAAAATTAAGTAGCAAATGATAATTTCAAATACAGTTAAAACAATTCAGAAAACCAGATTAAAGCACCTAGCAATCAACATGCGTAACACTTCACCAAATCCCAATTTGCAGAAACAAAAGGCTTTACATAAAGGCAGAAACAAGGGCAGGCATACTTCTTTGGGGAGAACATTTCAGGAAAGTGGGGCCACCATTTTAAAGGCTGTGCCCCTGGTACCCAAATATCTGCAGGCCCTTGGCAATGGACCAGAGAGCAAGTCACTTGTTGGTTAGTCTCACTCACTTTCCTTTTGTAAAACAGCAGCAAATGTAGCAAGAGCAGCAAATATGTGGTCAAAGTAGTGAGTTTGGGCTTCAGAATCTCATTTTATTTCTGATCTGGAATGAGTAGTTTGTCTTCATCTGATGTGAACATAGATCAGCTAAATGCTGCTTCTTAAAGAAGGGCAGCAGCATCTCCCATTACCTGGAATTTAGATACACACTTTATCTGAAATGGGGATTCTGTTTAACCATTGCAGGTCTTGAAGGGTCTGGCATGAAGGGGAAGCTGAGGTAGAAGGAACGGAGGTGGAATGTAATGGGAACAGTTTGGCAGATTAGACGAGAAGTGTACAATTTATCGCTGTGGGGGTCCACCATGAATACTATATTTCAGGGTTATCTTTTTTCCCCATGGGATGGTTCAGGTGCCAGTAGCAGTTGCGTGGCAAGCAGTAAGTGCAGCAGCAACTGTATAGTCAGCATTTTTTTAATCACAGAGATTTAGTAATGATAAATAGGCATCTGCTCAATATCTGCTATAGAGTCTATATACCCAAAAGGCACTAGATCCCATGTGATCTTGGAAGCTAAGCAGGATCAACCTTGGATGAGAGACACTAACAAATACCAGGTGCTGTAGGCTATATCTCAGAGGGGAAAAAACTAGAAAAACCACCTCTGAGCATTTCTTGCCTAAGAAAATCCTATGAAATTCAAGGGGTCACCATAAATCAATGAACAGCTTGAAGGAACATGCATGTACACACATGTGCACACGTATGCGCGCACACGCACACACACACACACACAAATATCTGCTTGTCAGTAGAGGGACTAAACCATGAACACAATGTGATAAACTTGGTCTTTTTCATAATAGCACTTTAATACCATATTAAATACCATGGCTGGGGTTTGTAGTATGATAACACACTATCGTTTTTTTAGAAGAGGATATGTAGTTTCAAAAAACTACATATCCCTAAATTCCACAGGGTGGAGTCAAGACAGTTACTGTGGCAACAAAGTACAATACTGTGTAAAATGAATGAAACCCAGGATTAGCGTTAGGTTTAGTGCTTTATTCACTCTCTCACAAACCAGTATTAATGATCAAGACTTCTTTAATGTCTAACACTTTAAAAATACACGGAACCCTATTGAAATGCTTACCGGTACATAGTATAGTAGATTAAAGAATAATCAACTATTTTAAGTCCAACCATGAAGTTCTGTAACCAAGCAAAAACTTGTGTTTCCTACATCCACCTGAAAAATCTGAGTCACTGTACCACAAAATTGAATGTTAGTATGTAATAATAGTAAATCACAAATAAATAAGTCTTCCTTTTCAACTCACTGAGATCAGCGTAGTACAGTAAAAGTACTAGTTTTCACTTTGAAGACCCAACATGAACAAATGGTTGAATAGGGAACCCATGGATAGGAATCTTGACTGTTCACACTACACAATTATAAGGCTATGAGTCTACTTTAATTGCTCTGGTTCCATCCTAAAGAATTAGGGATTTACAATATAGGCAGAACCATTTAGCATTCTCATCCTAAGAACTCCTGTGTCTCACCAAACCACAAACCCTAGGATCTCATGGTAATTTAAGTGGAATCATAGTGCTATACAGTAATCATATAGTGTCATAGGACCCTTAGGACAATCGGTTTTATGTTGTTCTGGATTCAGAGATTGTCCTTGCATGAGGCAAAAGCTGTTACGGGAAACAGTCACTTACTCTAAGCATGGAAAATTTCCTTCTGTGGGCTGTAAATCCTCAAATCTCCATGTTCACTAGAAGAGTCTTGGAACTATGATTAAAAAAAGTAACTTTTCTAAGCTGACTTCCTTGACTGCATTGCCTGTACACCTTCCCGTTGCAATGGGAAATCCTCTGGAACAGCATGCAGGGCAGAATAGGGAGCTGTAGGCAGGCAGCAAACAGACAGTGGATTTTCAGCATACCTGTGATGCCATCCACACTAGAGCTTTGGATCCAAACCATTACAAAGTATATTTTTGTAGTGCTGTGTTTCTTTTAGAATAAATTAGGGAAACACCATAATATATTTTGGCATCTCCCAGATTAAGCCCTTTTAAGTTTAATCAGTTTCAGTGAGATAGTTTTAAATACACGTTTAACTCTCTCACTGAAACTGATGGGGCTTTAAAGTGCACAGCTTCAGTTCATTTGTGACCTTTGCATACTGAGCCCCATCTATGCTACATAATTATAGCACTATGATTCCATTTTAACTGCCATAATTCCATTTTATGGAATCCTGGGATTTTCATGGGGCGAGGGGAGGGCGTTGGTTTCTTAACTGCTCTTGAGTCAGCCCCAACTCATTGTGACCCTGGGGATGAGACATCTCCAGGCCCTCTTATCCTGAAAAAGGATCCATTTGTCTTTTTGGCAGTCTACAGTATCATCAGCATTCTCTCCAGCATCACATCTTGAATGAGTTTATTTGTTTAGGGAAGAGTATTTAGAATCCTCAGTCAAAGAGTTTTAGTGTCTCACCAAACTACAAATCTTAGGATTACACAGGATATAGAAATAACAGTTGAAGTAGAATCATAATAATATAATTGTTTAGTGTAAAAGGGATCCTGCAAAGTGCAATACAAAACTAATCATTATAATAATAATAATCAAACATGGTAATTGAAATGGCAATCCATTGAATGTACAGTACAACTGGAGAGGTTGGGATGGTGACTTTCAGATGTTGCTGGACTGCAACTCCCACCCGCCTAGGCCAGAATAGTAAATGGTAAGGGATAATGGGAGTTGCAGTCCAACAACTGGAAGGCTGCAAGTTGTCTATCCCTGCTTCAGTGATACAACCCAACCTATAGTGATCTGTGTGCTAGTGGATTGTGCTATGTCAAACCACAAAAGATGACATTAAACTGAAGCTAGGAAAAGATACTTTGTTGGACTACAATTCCCAGTACTTCAGGACAAGGGCTTCTGTGTTAGCATTCTCTCTAAAAGGCTAATTTCTCATATTTTAGAACAGTTTTATTTCCTTGGGGTTTTTAAAATGTAATATGTAATATGAATGCCAACATTCTAACAAAACTCCAGTGAACAAACTGACATTAAGTGCTGAGTAAATATGCCTGGGACTGGTAATCTTTCACTCTAGTTGAAAGTGGTACAGTCCACATGGGCTACAGCATTTTATCACTACTGCTCATGTCCTATTCCTTCCCCACCTCAACTCATTTTTTCCAACCAGTATCTGTTTGTCCTACATACTTACTTTGAACAAAGTTTCTGCAAAGGTTCCAACCTTTAAGCTGCATAATAAGGCAGAACACTTTTTTGATCCTACCACTTCAATGCCAGGTTTACAAGTCAAAACTATCTTGCAGTATGCCATTTTAAATTCAGCTTGGAAGTCGTATATTGTAAAGAACCAAAGCACGCCCCATGGAAAGAAGATGCTCAAAGGCAATTCCATTTACATGGTGCCCCAGATTATTCCATTGCCAGTGCTGAATGCAGGTGCACATTAAATAAACTGCAACTTAGGGCCTCAGATCAGGAAAGGGCTCTAGATACCAAGAAAAGTTACTGCTTCTGTTAAAATGATACAGTTTTGGTAATGGTATAGGTCTCTAAAAGTTTATGTCCTCAGCACACAGTTTATTTGTGTAGCTCCTAAGAATCCTATGCATGTTGCTGCCATACAGTTAATGACCTTTTCACAAATGTGTATAGCCTTGCTCTACTATCATACTTTGAGAATACATGTCAGGTAGAGGAAGTAGGTCTGGTCTGTACAAGTGACTTTTACCAGTCTTTTGACTCTTAAATATGTAATGGGATTGTGTTCCAGAAGGTTAAAATGTCCCTGCTATCATAAAACTATATCATATTCATACCCACAACTACCTAATGAGATCATAAAATAGCAAAAAGGGGGGGATTTAAAAGGGTGGGGAAAGCTTTTCCATTTCTACTCAGCATTAAATAGCATTAAATTGAAATCATGGCAATAATTTCAAAGAAATTAATCATTTTCAACACTGTGACTGTTACAGTCAAGGGCAAAGTAAGTTTTGACATGAAAGGTATAGATCTGATTTTCTGGAACAGATCCCAAATTAAAACACCAGAGATGTAAACAACATATTTAAAACTATCAGTAAATACCTATAACCAGAATTTTTCACTTATAGAAGTGCCAGTATGTATTGAAAATATTCACACAAATGTATATGTCTGTGTACAGTGGACCCTTGCAATATGCTGGGGTTTGGTTCCAAGATCCTTCATGGATAACAAAATCCGTGGATGCTCAAGTCCCATTTAAATATGATGACATAGCAAAAGGGTGTCCCTTATAAAAAATGGAAAATCAAGATTTGATATTTGAAACTTATACTTTTTTGGAACATTTTCAAACCGTGGATGCTTGAATCCATGTATAAAAAAAATCCATGTATAAGAAGGGCCAACTGTATAAGAGAGAGAACAAGAGCATGCAGCTGTCGTATCTACATATATCAGCAGTGATACTGAGAAATTAAAACATTAAATTCCCAAATGTAAAGCTCCTTCAGTGCATTGGTTGTAAAGGATACTTACACATAAAACTCTGGCTTCTATAATATCTGCAGTGGTCAATTATAATATTTGAAACACTTCTCTATTTTTGAGATATGATAACTTCTTTCCTATGTGAAAATATATGAATTTTAAACTGTCAGCTGTATCACTGCCACCTGTCAGCTTTAAAGTAGTCTAATGAAAGAAACACAAAGAAGAGTACTGATGAGCTCCTGATGAAGAAGTTTTACAAAAGAATTACAAACTTTACATGCACTAGAGATGAATGCATACTAGCAAAAAAAGTGAGAATGCTGAAGATTAAGTAATAAACCATGTAACATAAACTGTAGCATAGTTACAAGCAAACCATAGAAGATCTTTCTTTAAATCTACTTCTTCCTTCACACTGTTGAATGCCAAGCGGCAAGATGTCAATTAAAGTTGTAGCAATAGTGCAGACATAAATAAATGTATGCACAGGCATCAAAGATGTTTAAAGTGCTGAAGCTAATGGAGAGCTGTTTAGAAATACAAATATCCTATACAGAGCACCCTTCTCCTCCTGAAGTGGATGACAAGATGTTTTAGTGATTATGAAACAGATGGAAGTGCCAGAAGTCTGAACATTCATTGGACAATAACAACAATCAAATCTGAACAGATTTTTTTTTGGGGGGGGGGGCAAAATAACTAGGTTCGAACTCATTCTTGTTATCAAAACATTTCCCAAAGTTTGAGAAAGTCCCTTTATAAAAAAAACTACAGCTCTTTGGATCTTCTACCCAGCATGGGACAAGCTATGCTGGCCATGTGATTCTGGGAGTTACAGTTCAAGAAATAAGTTCTCCGAACTCTGATTCTTTTCCAGACACTGAAGTTGCTTAAGTTAGCAACAATCAAATTGCTTCCAGAAGAAACTAGACTGGGCCTGGCTTTTAACAAAATAAATAAGTAAAATAAATCCAGAACCTCAGCACACCTTGCCCACTATCTTGCGTGAACCTTGGTTGGAGCTTTGAGAAGGCTGGCAAACCTGAATAAAAAAAAAGGTCTGCCTGTTTTAGAAGCAAAGCTCTCTTGAGAACCCAGCAGGTCTCACCCTTCTGAAGCCTCCCCGGCTTTGCTGCTATTCTCCTCCTTTTAAACCGACCCTGGCAGCTTTTCGGCATTACAGGATAAGATTATTGACTGAAATCTGTTTCGCTTAGTGATCAGGGCATGACGGCTGTTTGTTTGCAAAGTGACTGTACTGCCTCTTGACAAATGTCTAATGCTGCCTTTAGAGGTGGGGATGAACGAGCAAACAGCAATTATTCATTCATTTCAGCATCGATGTGACAGCTGGAGTTTGGGTGGCAAGTTAAAATGTTGAAGAAACTGTAAATACACTGCTTATTTTTATCTTAATCATTATGTAACTTGATTTGAATGAAGTCCAAGAAGTACTATAAATATGGACAGTATCTACATAAGCTGCATACATGGACTTAGTTGTTCCCAGCATTGAAATGCAGAGCTTGGGAAAGTTACTTTTTGTATTATAGTGCCCCAGGGCATGCAGACTGGGGATTCTGGAACTTGTAATCTAAACATAACTTTCCCCAGCTGTGCCTTGAAATGCCCCGATCCACTTGGCTCCTTGGATGTATTGGTATCAAAGATGCTCCACCGCACAGCTGTAAAAGCAAAGCATGCTCCAAATCCCTTTAAAAATAAAAACCCTGCACAGCCGTAAAACTAACTCATCTCAGGGTGTAAATGCATCTCACGCATGAAGGTACAATTACAACTCTTCCAATCACTGTTTTGGATGAGTTCTTTCCAGTACAAAAGAGGCATCTGAGCTCAAAAAGACAGGTGGGAGGGAAGAAAGGCAAGGTGCACTGGATTCACGCTTCTTCTAGCATCAATTACTCAGATCCAGTCCCTAGGTGGAAGAAAGTCCAAGCGCCTTTTAAAAAAAAGAACATATATAGCTGGGAAAAAAAAAAAGGGGGGGGGCTGCTAAGCTTTTCCTTTTTGGCTGCCTGGAAAAGCAGAATAAATAGGTATGTTTCCATTTGTTCCAGAGTGCCTGGTTCCTTCCCGCTCATCCCTCCACCTAGCAGTCATTCAAGAGGCATGTGCTTATTCACAAAACCAGGGCTCTGCTGTGGAAACCTCCTTCCCCGCCCCCAAATCAAAGAAGGGGGGAATAAAACCACCTTTTCTACCCGTTCAGCAAGTGACAGAGGGAGGGCTGAGGGCAGAGAAAGACCCTCCTCATCCCCCCCCCCTTTGCTTTTCAATAGCCCAAGGCACCTCCTCACCCTCAAAGGGTTCCCCTGGAGCCAGAGGTCAGGTCCAGCCTTGGTTTATGTGTGTGAGAGAGAGCGAGAGACAGCCCATATATATATATATGACAGCGCGTACCTCTCGTCTATGTACACACAGACACACATGTGTATATGTGTATGTTTGTGTTTCTGTATGTGTGTGTACATACATATATATATGCACACACATATAAGCACAACTCTCGACACATACACAAATTACATATGTGTGTGTGTATACATATATATCAGAGCATATATATATATATGAGTTGCACTCTCTCTCACACACACACACATACACATATATACACAACTCTCCTCAACGTGTATATATATATATATGTGTGTGTGTGTGTGTATATACCACACACATGCATATAAATCTCTCTTTCTCTGTGTGTATCTATCTATATATATATGCACACACACACACATACATCGAGGAGAGTTGTGTGTATATGTGTGTGTATATATATGTTGAGGAGAGTTACACTCTCATATATCTCTGTGTGTATGCGTACACACACACACACACACACACATATATATTGTGTGTATATGTATGATGAGTTGTTCTCTCAAACACACACACATATATATACACACACAACTCTACTCGAAGTATATCTGTTTGTGTGTATATATAGATAGATACACACACACACACATATATATATACATTGAGAGTTGTGTATATATGTGTATGTATATGTGTGAGAGAGATAGAGTGCAACTCTCCTTGACATACATATCCACACACACACACACACACACAGATATATGTAATGTCTGTATATGTTGAGAGTTGCACTCATGTGTGTGTGTGTATTTATATATGTATGAAAGCGCAACTCCCCTTTGACGTATATATGTGTGTATATAGATTCACACACACATTTAAATGTATAAGTGCATATATGTATGCATATATATGTGTGTGTGTGTTGAAGAGAGTTGCGCTCTCATATTTGTTTGTGTGTATGTGTGTGTGTCTGTATATATATATAAATTGTGTTTGTATCTGTATGTATATATGTTTATTATGTGTATGTATATATATATATAGTGTGTGTGTCTGTGTGTCTGTGTACACATATACATGTGTGAGAGAGAGCGCAACTCCCCTGGAGGTAAAAGGGGAGCCAGCGGGGACGCCCCCTTCTTCCCCTTCTCCCCTCAGCCTTGGCTGTCTCCCCCGCCTCTCCTCCTCCTCCTCCTCCTCCTCCGGCGCCGCTTACCTTCCTCGGAAAGCCCCTTCCTTCAGCATAAACCCAGGCGGAGCGGGAAGCACAAAGGCATCCCGGAATCCCCCTCGGCTGCCTCCTCCTCCTCCTCCTCCTGCTGCTGCTGCTGCTGCTGCTGCTCCTTCTTCTTCTTCTCAGGTGTCCCCCTTGGCCTCCCTGGCGACCCTCCCAGAGGAGGAAGAAGGAGAAGGAGAAGAAGAGGAGGAGGAGGAGCCCCTTAGCCTTGCTCTGGAGCCCTGAGCATCTCCTCCTCCTCCCGAGGATCGGGGCTGAGGCCAGGCAAGCAGCGCCTGAGATTCGCAGGAGGGCAGAGCTCCTCTCGGGCTCCAGTGTAATCCCCTTGCGCTTGCATGGGATGGAGAGCGAGGAGGAGGAGGAGGAGGAGGAGGATGCCTGGAGGGGTGATGTTGGCGGTGGCAGCAGCAAGAGGAGGAGTAGCTGCTACTCCTGGGTGGATGTGGATGTGTGGCTAGGGACATCTGTGGGTGGGTGGGTGCGCGCGCCCGCAGCCTGAGAGGAGCTTTGCCAGGGCGCGCGCTCACTGACACAAACACACACACACACACACACACACAAGCACTCTGCAGGAATAATCCACCTTTGAGACCGCTTTGAATGCCCTGGCTTTGGTGCTAGGGAACCCTGGGAAGTGTAGTTTGTTGTTGTTGTGGCTCCAGAGCTCTCTCTCTCTCTCTTTCTCTCTCTGGCAGAGAAGGCTCAATGGTTCACAAACACTACAGTCCCCAGGGTTCTCCAGCGCTGAGGCAGGGCAGTTGAAATGGTCTCAGACTGGATTATTTCTGCAGTGTGTGTTTAATCATCATCATCATAGATTTATTTATATCCCGCCTTTCCATAAGGAGAGGTGGGTTACAAGGCGGGTTACAATGAAAAACCTAAATAAATTACAATGTCAAACATGACTGAAAGTACATATCCCCTTATCCCTTACCCTAAAACAACATTAAATGTAAGTTAAAATTAAACTGGTCAAGATTGGAGAGAGCCAGTCAGGGCAGTCGCAGGGCAGTCCCCATCCCAGTAACGGGAGGTCAGTCTGGGAAGGCCTGCCGGAAGAGATCCGCCTTGATAGCCTTTTTAAAAGCAACTCAAGAGTGGTCATAGGAGGGATCTCCTCCGGCAGGCCATTCCGTCATTTAGGAGCGGCAAGTGAAAAAGTGCTCTGGGTAACCGCAGCCAACCTGGTTTTTCTTGGCTACAGTAAATTCATCCCAGTCCCAGAGGACCTGGTTGTGTGGGAAGGATTGTATGGGAGAAGGCACTTCCACAAGTAAGCTGCTTTGAGACTGCTTTAACTGCCCTGGTTCAATGCTAGGGAGTTTTGGGAATTGTAGTTTTGTGGGACATTTAGACTTCTCTGCCAGAGAGCTCAACAAACTACAATTCCCAGGATTCTCTAGCAGTGAGCCAAGGCAGTTAAAGTGGTTTCAAACTGGATTATTTCTGCAGTGTGTTTTGGACCTGTTGAGCCAAGGCCAAGAGCCACACAAAGCAGGGTGACTAGAGATTTACTCCTCACTGCCCAGGAGGAGAAGGCACTGCAAAATGGAGGACTTTGCAAGGAAAATTGGAGGACCTGACCAAAGGAAATGTTAAAAACACCAGAAAAAATAGAAATTCTGGCTTCTTAGTCAGGCTCCAAAGGAAGGATCTTTTGGAATTCCTCCTGGCAAGGAGGATGAAATGGAGGACAAGTCCTGGAAAAGGAGGACATCTGGTCACCATGTTCAGAAAGGGAGCAACAACACTGAGGCAAAGTGTGCACACGCAAACATTTCCCCCAAAAGAGGAGAGCTCTATGGAGGCCACTCTGTATAAATGCATGTGATTTCTCCAGATTTAGTTACCTTTTTTCCTTTCAATGTTGAAAGGTAGGCTGCCTGCCATTTTCAAATAAAACAGGGTAATAAAACAACATACAGGGATGTAGACAAGGGGGGGGGTTTCTTGGGGTCCAGACCCCCCCTCCATTAGAAAAATGAATGGTGTGCTGCTGTGCCGCCACACCTAAGCCCCATTATAATGGTAGCACTTAGTCTGGACCCCCCCCCCTTCCTAAAATCCTAGCTACGTCCCTGCAACATATAAAATAAAATAAAGGTCAGCATTAAGATGTGTAAAGGAATAAATGGACAAAAAAGTGTGGAGAATGTTTTTCATCCACGTTTAGCAAGCAACAGGCTTCTGTACATAACCCAGTAGGATGGTTTTTCTGTTTAGCTATTTTCTGGGTGATGTTTACACACTGGCTTTTATATCAGCATTAAAGTCAGATAATAGTGCTATTCGCAATAGTTATCACCCCATGCCACCGTCTGCCTTGCCCCACAAGCGCTGTTAGAGTGCACCATGTAATGACATGGAAAATGACATGGACAGGGAAAAGCCATCAATAAACTCCCAAAGAAAGCCAGCATGGCGTAGTAGTTTGAGTGCTGGACTACAACTCTGGAGGCCAGGGTTCAATTCCCAGTTTGGCCATGAAACCCACAGAGTAACTGTGGGTAAGTCACATACTCTCAGCCTCAGGGGAAGGCAATACCAAACCTCCTTTGAACAAATCTTGCCAGGAAAACACCATGATAGGATACGGCCTTAGGATTGCCATAAATTGGAAATGACTTGAAGGCACACAACAGTCACACATGCTGCTGTAGCATTAGTCCTCAGGTGTGATAGGCAATTCCAGTACTGTATTTGGGTGTCAGTGTCTCCTTTTCTCCCACCCACCCCCTTCATTTTTCAATTTTTCAATTGCAGACTTTTGTTGAGATAGAATATATACACACACACACACACACACACACACACACACACACACACTTTCTTTTATTTCCCCTCTGCCCCCTTGCCAGCCAACAAAGAAATTACAGTCTTCTCACAAGGAGAGGCTCTCCTTTCTTTCTTTCTTTCTTTCTTTCTTTCTTTCTCTTTCTTTCTTTTTTGTTGGGCACAGAAGGCATGCAAGGGTCAGAAGGGGGTATTATGATGGCAGTGCAGAAATCAGATTGCCGGGCCATGGATCGCCAAAGCAGTGCTAAAGCCCTAATGCAGAACACATGTGATAAAGATTGATGCAAAATTGGTATGCTTTTGTTACTAAACTAGTGCAACTGTGGCGGGACAGCAGGCATATTGTGATTAAGTCCTTACATTTACTTCACAGCAGTTTATGTTGCTAGTACTTCTTAAAATGTCCTGCTAGAAATGCTTTGTTTGGTGGTATTTTGCTTTGCATGAAAGATGTTCAATAAAAACAGTGGTTGTTCAAAATATCTCTAATACATCTGAAATATATACAGTTATCTCTATTTATTATGACTGCTGTAGAAATCCTGCAGCAATCATTCGATTTTAGCCTCTGATTTTATTTTCTTTGTCAAGGGACATGTGAAAAAACAACAGTGTATAGAAAGACCATGTATAGAGTGTCTTTCTCTTACCATTGAACAATCATATGTGCCTTTTCCTTCAGATTGGCAAAATTTTATATTCAGACACTGTGAATTAACTATGTAGTTCCTCTTAAGAAAGCAGGGAGAGGAAAGTGGGTTCTACCTAAGGCTTGCAGCACAGTCTCTTTCTCTGCTGCAGGTCTCTATTAAGATCTCTCCCAAGGACCTGTATACAACCTTGTGATCAGCACAGTCATAGGCATGTGCCCGAAGCCAGACTTCAATAGGCAACATACAGAGAAAGCTTTCCTTCTGAAATTAGACATCATGAATCTTGGGATATGTATTGGTCTCAGCATGTTGTTAGCTACTGTAAAACTGGCTTCAACTTATGGTGACCCTATGAATGAGTACTGTAAAGTATGTTGAAAAGCAAAAAACAATGAGGATGTTCTCTCAGATGGTCCACTGTTTATTCAATAAATCCCACCTTTTCTTTCAACATCCTACTACCAAGATGCTGGTTCATGCCATCATCATCTCTCACTTGGACTACTGTAACCTTTTGTTGCCCGGGCTTCCCCTTTTCCATCTTTCTCCCTTAACCTCTGTGCAATATACTGCTGCCAAATTATCTTCTCTGCCTGATGCTTCAACCATGTCACCCTCCTGTTGTCGTCCCTTCACTGTCTCCCTATTCCTTTTAAAATTCATCAGAAACTTCTTTTAACTTTTTTAAAAATTTTATTATTTAAAAATAATGTTTATAACAATTATAACATTTAATATCGTACATAATTTTGCCATTCAATTAGTTCATTTATCAGTCTCTTTTTACAAAATGACTTCCTCAAGCTAGAACCGTTCCTATTCTTACACCGCATATATTTCGTACTTACTCTTATATTTAACAACTAACCCTGCCCCCCAAATCTATAGATTCAAACCCTTTTACCTTTATGTTTGTGTTCCTTTCTATCTCAATCTTTATCACTTTACCAAATACCTTTAGATCTTTATCAACTTTTCTTCCCGGATTTTATAGTAAATATTTATACTTCTACCATTGTTATAACATAGATAGTTTATTCTTCAAAAATTGCCATCAGTCTTTGCTCTTTTTTTTCTGTTTTGCATATAGACTTTCCAAAAGTCCCATTCTTTATAAAATTCCTTTGAATAATGTTTCTTTAATAACATGGTGAGCTTATCCATTTCATAAAGATCCATTACCTTCAGCCTCCATTCCTCCACCTTCGGAATTTCCTCTTTATTCCAGTATTTTGCTAGAACCATTCTTGCTGCCATGATTGTGTGAAATGGCAGTTTTCCTTCTTGCTCTTCCAATTTTTTGTTTTCAATTATGTTTAGGAGGTACATTTTGGGATCCGCATATTTCTCCAAATTAAATATTTTCCTCATTTCTATATGTATTATCTTCCAATATTTTCTAACTATTCCGCAAATCCACCAACAATGCATATAAGTCCCAACCTCTTTATGACATTTCCAACAGATATTTTTATTATCTTTATTAATTTTAGATAATTTATACGGAGTTAAATACCACCCATATTGAGATTTATATACATTTTCTCTTAAACTCATACTTAACGTTTGTTTTATTCTCCTTTTCTAAATTCTCTCCCACTGTTCCAATTGTATAGATTCATCTAAATCTTTAGCCCACTTTATCATAAACTCCTTTACTGTTTCCTCCTCCAATTCCACTTTAATTATTAATTTATAAAATTTTGATATTTGTTTTCTCTCATCTTTGATTATGTTTTCCAAATCAACTTCTGTTGTACCAATTCCTCTATTTTTTTGATCCATTTCATATTTCTCTTTTAACTGCCTATATCTAACCCAATTACAAGTCACTCCTTCTTCCCTTAATTCTTCTTGAGTCTTCATAGCCCTTTTCCCTTGATGTACTTTCGTAATTTCCGCATATGTTATCCACGGATTCTTTTTAATTTCTTCCCTTAATAACATCGCTTCATTCGGAGAGGCTCATAATGGGATTTTAGTACACCATCTTGATTTATATTTTTTCCCAAATCCTTAATAAAGCTTTCCTAATGGTATGATTTTTAAAGTTATTGTCCAATTTCATCTTATCAAAAAACAAGTACCCATGAAATCCATATTTTAATTCCACTCTTTCCAAATTAATTATTATCTTATTTTTTAATCTAATCCAATCTAATAACCAATCTAAAGCACAGGCACTATAATAACATTTTAGATTCGGTATCGCCAATCCTCCCTTCTCCAATGAGTCTTGCAAAATTTTCATCTTTATTCTTGATTTTTTTTACTATTCCAAATAAAATTAGAAAGATCTTTTTCCCATTTTTTAAAGGGCTGAGAAACTTCTTTTAACTTTTAAAGCCCTGTATGCCCCCCTCCCAATTCAACACTTGTTTCCCTTTATCTCCCAGCCTGTGCTCTACGACCCTGCAACTAAGGACTACTGACTCACTCGAGGATCTCCATCTCTCCCACTCAGATCTGCCCCTTCTCCCATGCTGCTTCCCACTCCTGGAACCTCCTTCCCATACAATTACAAACCATCTCTTATTTAGCTAAATTCAAGGCCAAATTGAAGACGTTTTTGTTTAGAGAAGCATTCCATTTCCCAACTTGATTGATTAGTTTTACTGTATCTTAAACAGTTTTGTCTAATTTTATCTCTTGTCTTTAACCGTTTTAAGATATGTTTTTAGGAGCCCTGGTGGCTTAGTGTTGCAGTCACTCACTCACAAACCACAAGGTTGTGAGTTCAATAACAGCCAGGGCCTCCAGGTCAACTCAGCCTGGTATCCTTCGGTAGGTCACTAAAATGAGTACCCAGCTTGTTAGCATACACTTTGTAAACCTCTTAGTACACTGGTAAGCAGGTATAGAAACCCAACTGCCGGATTTAATTGCATTTTTATTGGTGTTATGTAAAGTGCTGTGTAAATACACAGCGTTCTATAAATAAACTTTTATTATTATTATTATTATTATTATTATTATTATTATTCAGTAATTTTTAAAAAGCCCAGTGTGTTCCTACTTCCATCAGTGGTACCTCTATTGGCCAATCTGATGAAGAAGCCCATAGAGCTTCGAAAGCTTGCAATAAGTACAGTGTGCCCGCGTCATACGCATAAGCACCATACGCAGCTTTCAGCATTAAGCGTAATGGGGTGCATGCCACACCATGTATGAACCCCATTATTTTCAATGGGGCTCGAGCATACACTTTTTTTTTTAACCTGGGGAGTCCAGAACAGATCCCTTGCATTAAAAACGGGTGCACTGTATATTGTGCATCTCAGACAGCCAATAAAGGTATCACTATGGATTTTTGTTTGGATTTGCTAAATGGCCAACACAACTCCCCCTGCATGTTTTTTGGTATTCCAGCATCCTTCATTTTAGAATTTAGAAATGGGTACATGGTTTATGAGTCACATGCATCTCAAGACCACAGTTTAGATATTTCTACGCACATTTATAGGAGTACAATGGGAGCAACCTCTTTATAAATATACATAAGTCTGGATTGCAATTTTAATTCTGGGCATATTAAAAAGAAAAGGAGACTTGTGTAAAAAATAAACTATAGCTTGTCTTCTTTCCATACAGTTGACTTTTATCTTACCCTTACATACTGGTACAGTATATATTTTCTTTCAGAGCTAGAGTGCATTGACAATCCACCAAACCTGTAAAGGCTGCAGGCATCTGCTGATTTTCCTTTTCTGTATAGACATGTGTACCATTAAGCATACATTACAAGTCATCATCACTTACAGCTCAGCCTGCATTATTACAAGCATTATATTCAATTGATTTTTCCATTACTTCTCTTCCACTAATGTATTAAAACTTAAGTGTGTTTCCAGGATAATTCATTCGGACCCAGCATTTGACACATATCTGTGCATGCAATGATATGGGACACAATTTCTGTAGGAAAACTGTGGCTGTAAAGTTGCTAGCATTAGCCATGGAGCACATATTCTCACAGTGCAGTCATGGCATCTTTGTCCCATCTTCTCCCTGTTCACTAGGGATTCCTAACAACTTGCAAGTGTAGAAACTCTTTATTGTGTCACAGTTCTCTCCTGCCTACTGATATGGGTAACCAGTCTGCTCATTGTGAGAAAATCAGTTACAATTTAACATGATCAAAGGTGTGTTGAGAAGCAGAGAGCACGTTACAGCGATATCTTTCATTGACATGACAACCTAAACATGTGTTGCTGTGAAAGGTCTGCACATCAGAGATAGGTAGAAAACAACATGTGGCTGTCAGGTGTGCTGCTGGCAACAGAGTAACTCATTCCAGGTTTTATTTCCCTGCAATTTCCATCAGTTTATGCCTTATATCAAAGCAGTTTATTCCATCTGGTACTATTAAATATTTAATCTGTCATTTCCCTTAAAGCCATTTTTCTCTACTAGCTGCTACAATGGAATGTCTTAAAAATAAAAAGTAATCCCCAATTTCCTTGTGCTAAGAGAGTAGTTTTCATTACGATCTTTCATAGCTTTACTTTTGAGTTGCAGAATAAATCTTCAGTGATTTCCCACTTTACCCTGCCACAATGCTTGGGCAATGAAGGCCTGAATTTTCACTTAGTACTGAAAAAAGCAGAACCATTCAGTCCATTAGACTTACCTACGTAATGACTCACTATTCAACAATTAATTTAATAAGTTTACTCTGTTTGGGATAACCAATAACTTGCCAGCTAAAGTTTGCCTTTGGTAGCTGGCTCATGTCCCTCTTCCTTTCCTTTAGAAATGAATAGGATAATCATACTGTTAGAAGTAACCCCCAGGGGTTATCTAATCCACCCTCATGACCAATACAAAAATCCACAGCTAAACCATTATCTGCAGATAGCCATCCAACCTATATTTAAAAGGTTTCAACACAGAAGAACCCAGCACCTCCTGTGGTAGTCCATTCCAATGGTTACCTAGCCTTACCATCAGGACATTATTCCTAAAATTAGTCAGAGTCTTCTTTCTTTAATTTTAACCCATTAGCTCAGGTCCTGCACTTTGGAGCAGGAGAAAATAAATGGGATGCTGTGATAAAGAAGCATTTGTACCCATTTGGTTTATAGGAAGAGAAAGAATTGGCATACCAACTAAAGCAGAAAGGTGTTGCTGGCCAAATACCAGTAATTGTCAGTCTCTGAGATTACTTCAGCCACTCCGCACATTTTCAGAGAACTGGGTCAATAATATTTATGCAAAAGAGCATTACTGTCCTACAGGGTCTACTCCTAAAACTTTTGGGTTCGCCTTATTGGATACAGTGTTGTACCAGAGCTTGGGTGCACAGATTTGAAGCACCAGAACTTTCTGATTAGCTGCACTGACAAATTAATACATATACAATAATCAACTAGAAGCTCAAAATCTCCTGAGGTAGATAAATCTGAACAATTGTTAAAAAGGAAGCAAAGACACAGATCTTCCTTGGGATTATGTGCCATAACTAGGACCTTTGAGATATTCTGGGCTACTATTTCCATCATCCCTAGCAATTGTACATGTTGACCGAGATTAATTAGATTTGTAGTCTAACAGGCCTGATTCTGGGACTGATTGATCTAATTGCAAGCTATCTACTCTTTCCTCTGAGTGCTGCTTCCCTTCCTCCTCATCCCCATTTGTAAGTTCCTTGTGCCAGTGGTTTGGTAAATTATTTCAAGCAGGCCCTGTGGTTTTCTGCAGCTTTTCCGTTCCCAGTTCTATTAACGGAAGGTTAGAAGACAAGAATATCAAGAGGGAGAGTGGCATATCAGTGATAAGGATAAGTCATGGACAAGATGCAGGAAGGACAAGTCATGGACAAGATGCTGTTTTGAAATGAACCACAACCTTCAGGATCTAGGCTGTTTTTAGAAAATGAAATTGATTCCCCTTTCTTTTGTTCTGCTCCAGCAGCAGCCTCTGAAGTTTTAAGGATTTTTAGCCAGTACAAAACTGGTCAAACATTTAGAAAGTGCTGTGAGGGCAGAAATGTTTTACATAAATTAGAGATAACAAATTGGGTGGGGTGGAGTGGAGGGAACATAACTCTTGCTTGAACTGTACAGGAAAACATCAATAAAATGACCAAAAAAATCTCCTTTCTGAAGCTGCCTTTGTTGAAACTGGACGTTAATGAATACGAAATTCAAGCTGAGAAGTAAACAGAGATCCTGTTGCAGTTCCCAGCACCTCAAAAAATTTGCCTGATGGGCAGACAAAACTTTCTTTGCAGCAGCACTTGACTATGAAATTTTCTCCCAGAGGAAGTCAGGCTGGCTCCATTCCTATTGAGCCTTGAGAAGACAGCCAAGACAGCCTTTATTGTTCCACAATTGCTTTTTTCCTTCCTTAATGTGTTCTTTTAACCTGTTAATTTCTAAGATAAATAAATATTTATTAACCAAAAAGAAGTTAACCAGGCCTTCTTAAGCCTCTCTTCAACCAATAAAATTCCTTCAGGAGATCCCAGTCATATAAGGTTACCTACGAATTCACAGAATGTGCTCCTCATTATATAAATTAACAATGCAATTCTATGCATGGCTAGTTCAGTAGAAAGCCCAGTTGAGTTCAGCGGGGCTTACTTTTTTAAAAAGTGGGCATTGTTGCTTTAATGAAATGTTACCTTAATGAAAGATGAAGTTCAGATTGAAGTTCATTTGAACCTATTATAACTCAGAGATCTAAACTCAACAGAGTAGAATAATTGCATCAGTTGCTCAATGGTAAGTTAACAGTTATGCAAACCTCATTGATGCAATGGGTCTAGTAATTTAATTTAGGGCAGAACATACTTGTCATATTCCTGTCACCCCTACCCATCCTTTTGGAGAATGATGAACAGTTTGGAAAGCTGTGCAATCAGTCTATTTTCGGGACTGGAAACAAAGTTTGTAATGTAAAACCAGATTTCCTCCTATTTTAGTTTGGGTGACTCAAACACATATAGGGAAATACCAAAAAGGCACACAAGAAGCAAGCTTTCTTATACACTATAACATGTTTATTTTGGTGTTTAACTATCTGAAGATCAAAGGTCATGTATGTGATTTCCAGTATTTTATTTCTAAAAGAGTGAATTGTGGTTATATTTGTGTAAGCACCCAGTCTTCACTGATTTTTTTTTTTTTTTTTTGGATGTGTGGGTGCAGTGGCTAAGATCCAATAGGATTGTACTGCTGAAAGAACTGTACTGGAACTCTCCCAGACCTTCTTCTAGAACATGGCCACATAGCCCGAAAAACCGACAAAAAACTATGGATGCTGGCCATAAAAGCCTTCGTCTCCCATACCCCATTCCTATACAAAATCTTCTCCACAGGATAAAAAAACTATTTTGCAGGGTGAAGGGTAGGGGAGCCAGTATGGAAAGTGGTCCAGAAAGGGGCCCAAAGCCCAGCTATGTTGCATATGTTTTTGTCTCTGGGGAACATCAGTAGCCTCAGATCCGGTATTCCTCCCACTCTCAATTGGGATAAAATGAATTCCATACCCTCCAACATTTCACAGATGAAAATTGGAACACTGTGGCCAATTAACATCAGTGTTCAGGAGGGTATGAGTTATTGATGAGGATAGGCTGCAGCACTTTGCTTTTGCCTTAGCCTGCTTAGAATGGCAAGGCCCTGTCCCCCTTCTCTTCTCCCTGAGGAGTGCATTGAGTGCAAACTGCTTTTGCACTCTGGACTCAGTTTGCAGCAACTGAAGTAAAAGTAGCTGAAAAAAATGGGATGACAGAGGATTAATCAGGACTGTTCCTGCCAAATCAAGATATTTGAACAGCAAGGGATGCCAGGCATGCTTACCATAGACCAAACAGTGAGAATTTCATATGCAGAGAAATGGCCTCAAATTACATAACAAATGTTGCCGAAGGTCATACGTCATGAGCAGCCTGAGATGTCCCAGAATCAACTTTCCCTGCTCTCAGCATTATAGGCCTAGGACACTGGGGCAAGTAATATGTGATGGAGGACTATATAAAGCCTACCTCTCTCATGAGAAGATGGCCTCTTATGTTAGTTCTGGGCTCCCAAGAGGTCTTTAATCTTATGGGAACCTGGAACTCTCATGAGAGGCCCTCCCTGCATAATCCAAGAATCACTTTTCAGCAGGAGCCAAATTCCATCTCAGTGACCCTGACAATTTGGAGCATGTTTTAAATTGCCACAGAAAGTTACAGGGAAGAAGGGAAAAGAACTTCCCATTGTGCTAGTAGTTGGCCTTGCACACCATTGGATTTAGATCCATGAATCTAAGACTGTGGGAACTGGCAATGGGTGTGCAAGATTATACCAAGATTAAGATTTCTGGGTGTCTGCTGTTGTTAATCTATTGCACTATTCTTTAGCCTAAACACACACATGCACACACAGAGTGGGTATTAGCATTTTAAATGATGCTGCCTTGAATGCTATAATTTGTTGGTCAGAATATGGGATATAGATTATTTTACAGAAATTCATTTTATATTTATAGATAATATAAAACACTTTACGAGAGGAGGGGAGATAAAATGATAGTTAACATTTAATGTAATTTGGCTGATATGACTGGTAAGGTGTGCCTCCCCTTCCTTCTTCACTACTTCATATCAACTTTCCCAAAGATGAATGGTTTGGTGGAAGACGACAGTAATCCCAAAAAAGAAGTATACCACAGCTATGATCCTCTGCTTGAGCCTCCAAACAAGCTCATAACAAATGGGCAGACTACCATTTTCTCAGATAGAATCTAAAGATATATCAATGTTAGGTTGGTTTTGTGTTACATGCCTTGACCTCTTAGGCTGAAATCATATGCCCATTTACTTGGAAATGAGCTCCAGGGAGATTTACCTCTAAGTAAACACATCTAGGATTGTAGTTGTGGTGGTGATGATGGATAATGATTTTTATGCCTCACCCTTTTCCCAGTTCAGGACTCAGAGCAGCTTTCAACAGATTAAAAGAACACATAATTAAAAATTCACAAAATACAAAAGTTAAAAAGAGATTAAATAATCAAAAAATTAAAACCAGATTAAAACATAGCTCATTACACACACACGCGCGCACACACACACCAATTAGGAAAATCCAACACATTGTTTATATGGGATGGACCTTATACAATCAATTATCTAATCCCTATAAAAACAGAAAAGTTTTTTACTTATCTATGAAAAGAAAGTAGGGAGGGTGCCAGTATTCTCAGTGAGTTCTAGACCCTGGGGTCAGACACTTAGAGGTCCCTCTCTTGTGTTGCCACCAGATGTAGCTGTGTGGGTGGTGGAACAGGGTACCAGCCTCCCCAGCAGATGTCAAAGCATAGGCAGGTTGGTAAGGAAGAATACATTCCTTCAAATAACCTGGACCTGAACCATATAAGGATTTATAGGTCAAAACCACACACACTGTGAACTACATCCAGAAGTGGACCAGCAGCCAGCGAAACTGTCACAACAAATGAATTGTTAGCAACCTGGCTGAAGCTCTTTTGAACAAACACTTTTCAAAGGCAGCCTCACATAGAGCATATTACAGTAATCTAACCAGGATACAGTATATTTAAGGCATGTGTCAAGATATCTCAAGAAATGGGCCCAGCTGGCACACTAGCTTTAACTTACAAATACACTCCTAGCTACTGCTGAAACCTGAGCTTCCAGAGTTAGGGTTGAATCCCAGAACATATTGAAGCTGCAGACCTGTGTCTTCAGAGAAGTGTAACCCCATCCAGCACAGGGTGAACCCCTATTGACTGACTAGGAGCATCTTCATTCTGTATGGATTGTGTTTGTGTTCTGGATCCAACTGCTGTACTTTAAACTTTTTGCTTTTAGCAGTCTTGATTTAATATCAGTAATATTTACAACGTTCTATATAATATTTGCTTCAGGTATGATGTCTGTTCTTCTTTTGTATAGTGTGCAATTTGAATTTATAGATAATTTTTTACTAAATAGAATTTATAGTGTATACTAAATTTAAAATTTAACATGTTATAAACCATCTTGAACTGGTTAGACCTGAAAACTGGCATATAAATGAAAGAAACATGTAATAAAACAAGTTCAGAGAACTTTGCAATGGCTTTTACAACCACTGTAATATAGTAGAGAGGAGCTCGCCACCAGTTAATTCAGCTCTGTAAAAATTGTACAGACAGGGAATATTTTTGTAACTTTAGTGCTCTTCAAAATGTTCTCAGACATTTTGTTGCTCCTGTGTGCCTTCCAGTAATTTCTGACCTATGGCAACCCTAAGGCAAACTATCATGGGCTATAGTGGGATAATATTATACATGTATACCGAGAAGTCAATTTTCCTTACTCTGCTAAGATTTTAGTTCTTTCTCTTCTGTGTGGTTGCAGAGTTTAGGGGGGAAATCCCAGTGGGGTAATTTCTCTAAACTCCATAACTATGCATGCTGGATTATCTGTAAAATCACAGCAGAGGAAGGAAGGAATGAGCCATCCCTCATTAAGCACAGGGGGTTTCACCTTCTCAAACAGACTGCCTCCAACTGTACAAAAAAGGAAAGGGGGAAAAACCCTGTCGTTTGTTAGCTATACTCTTACAGTAACATTTAGCTTGACCCTTTTACACATTGTTAAATATTAATAAATTATTATTAGGCTATCCCTTTCTGATATAACTGCATCCAATTGTCTCTTTATGTAAAAGCATTGCTGCTCTGTTTTGCTTCTTGTGGCTCTCCTGGGTTCAGTAGATCTCACTGGATGTTGTTAAAAGTCAAGAGGGGCTTTCTTTCTTAATATTCTATAACCATAACCACAGGCCTTTATCCAGTTATAGATTATCTCTGCCAGGTCAATGTGAGCCCTATAAGAGCAATATATACTGTAGAGAAGATGGTGTTACATTAAATATTATAAGCACAGAAATATCTGTTTCATGAGGCCATATTTCCCTCCAATCTGAACAATTCAGCCACTTAATAATAATAATAATAATAAATTTTATTTATATCTCCCGCTTCTCCCTTCGGAATGTTTAATATTTACATAAAATCAAAAATCTGTCCTTTACCCTGCCATCTATCTTTTATCTGATGCAGAAGCCTGTGAAGCTTCAAAATCAACATGATTAAAAGAAAAGTTTGTGCCTTTTCATTGGCTCAATAACATAGCACTACATGTTGAGATTTTGTTGTTTTGTGCTATATGGACAACACAGCTACCAGGAACATTTTCATCTTAGTATATTCATACGAGCATATTATTCTTATGGAATTCTCAGTTTCTAATGAGTAAATGACTCTAATAAGTAAAATCATGGGTTAGTTCAAAAGAAGAAATGAGCCCCTGGACATGCTTGAAAAAGTTACTTTTCAAAGATTAAAACTTTTAGAATCTCCCAGCCAACATGGTCACTGGATCAGCAAGAATTTAGCCATGGTTGCTGTGGGTTTCCTGGTGCTGTAATCCTTAAAGTAACTTTTCCAGCCACCATCTAGGACTACAGAAGTTGCTCTGGCTAGAGCCTGTAACTCCTCAGACAGAATACTGTTGTATTTTAAAAGTCCATGCTGGGAGGTGGGCAAAAGGTTTGAGTAAGTCACACTCTGTCAGCCTCAGAGAATGGAAGAAACTTGCTAAGAAAATCCTATGATAGGTTCACCTTAATGTCACGGTAATGACTTGAAGGCACTCAACAGCAAAATCGCATGAATTCCTTTCCAGAGTCAATCCTTTGTCAGTCACACTGTAGGGTTTCCTAACATCAAAACATACAGAGCATCATAAAAGTGAAAACTAAAAATAATTTAACTGGAGATCAGATGTGGAAATATTCAATCTACAGTGTTTTAGTTCCATTTTAAAAAAATGATAAAGAGATTTACCAAATGAAGCCACTAAGAACAAAAGAAATCTGACATATTTTCCATAGAATGAATGGAAGGAACAGTCCTTCCATGTACAATTTCTCTCCTGCTTATCCCCAGTTGTACAGCCAGTGTGATGTAATGGTTTCAGTGTTAAACTATGATTCTGGAGACCAGAGTTTGATTCTCCACTTGGCTGTGAAACCCATTGGGTGCCTCCGGGGAAGGCAAAAGCAAACATCCTTTGAACAAACATATTCTTGTTACTGGCCATGCTAACTGGGGGATTATGAGTTCTGCAGTCCAAAAAGTAATTTTTCTACACTGCAGGCATTCTCAGTGCTTGCCCCCAGGCTCTAGAACTCCCTCCCTAGAGAGGTCAGGTTGACCCATCCCTGTTCTCCTTTTGGTGGCAGATAAAATCATTCTTATGTTGCCAGGCTTCCTCAAACTGACAAGGGTTGGACTTTAAATACTGTGTAAGGTCTGTATAGACTTCTGAAAACATTTTAAATTTTAATGTGTAGTGTTTTTAAGTTTTTAAACTGGTTTAATTATTTTTTAAACGTTGTATCTACATTTTTAATGCTTTGTATTGTGTTTAACTTGTACTGTTTTAAATTTTGTTAGCCACCTTGAGTCCCTATATTGGGAGAAAGACAGGAAATAAATAAATAAATAAATAAATAAATAAGTCTAATATTTTCAGACTAATTCTTGTGATCACGCCCAAAAAAGTATTTCATACTTGTTTCTTCATGAGTCTCCCACTCCATCTAAATATTACGGGGCAACATTTTATGCATGATTTTCCCTCAGAGGTAACTCCTATTATTTTAAAGGGGGCTTAGCTTGAGACTTTCAGTGCAACCTAAGGCATGCCTATTCAGAAATAACTCCCACTAAATTTAAGGAGACATATCATCAAGTAAATATGCACAGAACTACAGTCTCAGGAACACAGTACAGCTCAGAAATCAGTTTTAAGCACAGCAGTGTGTATTATCTTGGCTTGCATCCAGTGGGTTTTGTTGGCGCTAGATGCAGTGGCAGCTAATGGCTCCCATGACAGTGGAATGGTGAATTCATTCTGAGGCTGGACCTGAATTTTAAAGAAGCTGTCAAAGATGCTGAATTTTATTCTCCAACTAATTGCAGCATCTGGGAGGGCTCCAGTAAAGTTTGATGCTGGAGCAGATTCCTCACTCCATTGACACAGGAATCACCAGCTGCTACTGGTTAGAGATGCCAACTAAAGTAGAGATTTTGTCAGATCCCCCTCTTTTGCAGCATCAGCTCTCACTGTTCCAACGAGTTGATGCTGGGAGCTACAGGTGGAAGAAGGAGTTCGTGTTTCAAGGGAAATCTTCCATTGGACTCCAGTTCCCTCCATGAGTAAAAGAAGCCTATTTGACAATAGTGAAATCTGGTTCCAATATATTTATCTATAATACAATATAACCCCCATATCTGCAGGACTGGTAACTGGTTTCACTTATTTGTGTCCAGAAAAAAAGGGGGAAAAAGTTCTCTCTAAGCATGTGCAGATCTTTCTCCAGACATAGACCATAGAGTTGTGCTGGAGGACTTCTAGATGCTTGGAGAGACCACTTCTCTGGGTATCTGGAGGTCCTCCAGTGTGACTCTATGATCAACATCTGAAATATACTGTTCACTGTTAACTGTGGTTTCATTTATGAATCATAAGCATGGAAATGGATCCCCTGCAGATACATAATAATAAAAAAGAGAAATGAATGTTCATGTGCCTGTCCTTGCCATAAATCTGTGACATGTAGACACTTTTACTTATTGGCATGAAATACGCAAAGGACTCCAATAGTCTACATGTTGGGGAAACCAGGGATGTTTCTCCACATGCACATTGAACTGAGGAACATCAAATAGACATGCCCATCATTTGTCGCTCATTGATAGGAAAAGCACCACCACCAAGGAGTCAGTGCTTCTTGCAAAAGCTTAAAGGTGAAACACTGAGCCTCCTGGCATCTCAAAGTCATGCAGAGGCTTTGAATTCTTATTGCAAAGAATGGGTCATTCTACTTGTGTCACTGTGCACTCATGCTCTTGAATGTATCGAGATTTTTTTAAAGCCCCGAACTGGCTAAAGGAGTACATTTAATTTGCCTTTTGGCTTTGGTTATCATGACTCCTGATTTCTCATGATTGATTCTGGAATGACTGATACCTTGCTACGGCTCAGCCCTTCATCTATGGTGAACTCCCCAGATTAGCTGTGTATGATCTGGACTGAGTTGACTGCCCTGTAACTGTTTTCCCATACTGTATAGCCTGTGGACAATAGTGGATGCTTGATAGAATTAATAGAAAAAATACTAGGATGTTAATCTGGGAAGGCTTGCCAGAAGAGATATGTCTAGATCACCATTTTAAAGCTTTTAAGACTGGTCATATGTCAGTTCTCTTCCAGCAAGCTGTTCCATAATTTGGGGGCAGCAGAAGAGAAGATCCTGTGAGTAACCACAGCCAGCCTAGTTCTCGCAGGCTGCAATAAGTTTTTGCTAGAGGATCTAAGTGTGCAGGGTGGATTAGATGGGAGAAGGTGATCCTGTAAGTAAGCTGGACCCAAGCCATGAAGGGCTTTCAGTTGTACCTGTATGAAAATTATATCATTCATACAGGCATAAGCACAGGCATCTCTCTCTCTCTCTCTCTCTCTCTCTCTCATACACACATAATGTATTTCTGGATGAATAGATCTCTTCATGTTTTAACATGTCACCTCACTTTTGTTGTCAGATCTGGGACACTGGAAACTATGTGAAAATAAAGAAGAAAACATACTTTAAATTTCTGGAAGCTGAAAACAAATTGAAACAAAGTATATCTAAAATTTATAAATACTGTAGTTAAACTGTTGCTTCAAGCTTGTAGCCAGACATTTTGGAGAGTCCTGCATATAATGCCAGTGTATCTAATTTTAAAAAGTCTATATGTACTACACAGTTAAGAACAATTTGACACCACCTTAATGGCCATGGCTCCATTCTATGGAATCTTGAGATTTGTAGTATGATGGGATAATTTGTAGTATGATGAGAGCTTTAGTGTTAGGTTAGAGTAGGACACAGGCCCATCACAGCAATATCTTTTTTTAATGAAGGGAGGAGCTGGGATTTTGGAGGGATTATAGTGATCTTCAAGTCCTACACTTTGGGGTTCCAGGGGTCAGATGTGGCCCACAAACTTTCTTCACCCATTTTATATCTCCTGGCCCTTCAAACAGAGGATGATTCCAAACAGAGAAGTTTTCTTTGATGTCCCTTCCAGCAGAGAATAGTCCTTGGAAAACTAGGTAGTCCTAGGTGTATTCCTGATAGAATCTTCCTCAAACTCATCAATATAACATTAATATTAAGGGGAAAAACCAGAGCTGACATACCTATATCTATCAAAATTGAGAAACAACAGTTGGCGTAGAAGTCCCTAGCTGAAGTACACTGCACTGAGAAGCACGGAGAAAAAGAAAGACAGCTTTAGTCATGAGGCTCTATAGCTTGCCTTCCTGTCAATGCTAGGCATCTGCAACTATGGCTTTTGCTTGCTGCTTATCCCTCTGATGCTCCCTCTATTGGATTTATGTAAGAATGGTCACTCAAAAAATGTCACAGTTGCATTGATGGAGAAAGTGCTTAAATGTAGTTTTAAGCAAATTCAGAAGAATGGACACATGAAGACAGCAGGGAATGTTGAAAGTAAAAATCATAAGGGACAAAGACATAATAGTGACAAAGTAGGGAAATTTTACTTCTTCTGAGGAAGAACTACAGGCTTGTCTGTATGTAGACATTAAACAAGGGTTGTCACATTTTTTTTCTCTTGAAATATTAAGTCCAGCTTCCCTCATGCAATATTAAGAAACACATGTATTGATTTGCAATCTGAACACTCATTTTAGTAATCTGTCTTGTTTTCCCACCAATTATGCAGGATCTTTATTTTTTTTTTAAGTCCATTCATTCAAGGAAAGACTCCAGTCATTAAATTAACCATATCCCTTAGGTTGCAGCATAGGTGGATATACTTAAACTGCCCCTTTAGATTTCCTTATTGGTCAGAACCACTTCCTAATCTCATTCAGTTGCTCCACTGACCTTTAGACAGTCTATTTAAATAACAGCAGCTACTAGATACCCACCAAAATTTCACAGATGGAAACCAGGATAAAAGTAGCCAAACAACATCAGAGTGTGGTCAAGATGGCAAATGTTATTAATGAACAATATATAAGCTATGAATGGCAGGCGCAGTTTGGTTTTACTTTAGCACACTGGGAAGGGCACGTTTCTATTCCTTTCTCTCCTCTCCTTCTGCTCCTGCTGACTTAACTCAGTGCAAACTACTTTTACATTTAGAACTCAGTTTGCAGCAATTGTAGTAGGGGAGAAAGTGCAAGGAGGAGAGAGAAACTGGAACATTTTAAAAGCACCAGAAAGAAGTGGGATGACAGAAGATTAATTGGGACTGTCCCTGTCATATTGGGACACTTTGAGTTTATGCTCTGCATTTAACCACCCAGGTTACAGTAAGAGTGCCTCTTTTCGATGCAAATATTTGTCTTTTCAACCTGCTCCAAATTCAGGTAACATAGGCACATCAGAGACCAACTACAACCTTTTGTAACCAGGCTTCAGATGTCCATGTAGAATTCCTTGTTGATCAAATTCATTGTAAACCTTACACTGCAAAAGTGGAAGAAATGATTAAACTAAAAGAGAAAAATCTCCATTTAGCACCTGCTTTTTATTGCTCTGTACATATATCCTCTATTTATTGCTCTATTTATATATTATTTATATCTGCTTTCCTGGGATTAAACCTGACTGAACTTAATGGGACTGAGTAAACATGTATAGGATCACACTCTGTGCAGAGCTACTAACAAAGTCTGTCACCTTAACTCATAGAAAAAAGGGGGAAATGGCAAACTATTAATGGAACTTGAAACTGAACATAAGGAAATTGCTCTGAAATCAGAGCTCTTGGAACTCTCCACCAGTTCTGAGAAATGCTTATGCATGAATGGAGAAGTAGATTTCTGAACAGCATGCCTCTAGAAACAAATTACACACTTCTCATTGTGAGTTGCCCATTTTCCACGACTGGTAAAATTTGCTATAACACTGTCAAAAAATGTTTGCATCATCAAGCATTCTTTCTCCCAACATGGCTAGAAGTAGTGGATTTAAAATATTATTTTGTCACATAACAAAGAATTGGATTAACAAACCAAAATGTGTTGCCTTGATTTATATTAGAAGGATGGAGTATGTAACTGGAAAAATGAATAACTGAATTTTTAGTATGGTTTACAGATAGGTTTAGTTTTTTAATTGCAAAACATATACCTGTTTATATGTTATTTCCTTTGGAAATCTTGTTAATCTAATAACAATGGGTCAAACTGTATATCTTTTCATAATTCCCCTGGAAAAAGGGAGGGTTTCTGAAAAAGTTGTGTTTAGGCTGCTATATAGAGAAGAGCTAAGTCAAGTTTCCAATATGCTTGTCCAGAGTTCAGTGGACATAGGTCCAGAATACACTGCAGAAATAATCCAGTTTGAAACCACTTTAACTGTTCTGGCTCCTGGGAACTGTAATTTACTGTGGCATCAGAGGTCTCTGATAGAGAAGGTTAAATGTCTCACAAAACTACAGTTCCCAGAATTCCCTAGCATTGAGTCAGGGCAGTTAAAGCAGCTTCAAACTGGATTATAAGTTTCTATATTGATTGATTGATTGAAAAGTGATAGAAAACTCCAATGTAGTATAGTTATGCCCTTAGTGTGTAGTAGAGATATGATACTGCCAAACATTCTCCAGTGAGGAAAATCATATTTAAAAGAACACCATAATGTGTTGTATGAATCTTATCCAGGCAAAAGCAGAACAATCTGATTGATTATGCTGCCTCCTAATGTTGTCCATAAATTGCCTGGGCAAGCCATCATATCATCATATGGCATGTACCAATATTAATGCTAATGCTGTTAGGCAAATAAAGCCAGCATATTGAAGTCTAGTCATGAATCATTTTGATCATCCTCTTTCTCATCAGCATGTGGGAGTTCAGTGGGATTTTTTTTTTAAAATCATCACCCAAATGTTTTCTCAAGTACTTTGAAGAGAAGCTATTAATGAACAGATGATACATCTATAATGATGATAAAGATAAAGTTGATTGTGCTGGTAATAACAAGAATAAAAGTAATGACAATAATAATAAATGTGACTTAGGATAAATAAGTTTCTATATTGATTGAAATGCCAGTTTGTCTTGCCTGTGCTTTGGTTTACTGAGTCCTGTAGAAACTGCCAAAGACAGTAACCTGCTCTTTGCCTATCTTCTCTCAAACATTGTTTGCACATGCCTCACTATGTTATTCATACTTAATCCTCTATGGATAAACATTTCAAATATTTCAACACTCATTTCAGACCATGGACAATATCTACTATAAACATTCAGCCTTTCCCAATCCAGTGCACTTCAGAATCACTGGAACACAACTCCTACTGTTTGTAGCCATTCCCCACCCTACCTTCCAAAAATGAGATTAATACACTGGACCTAACAAAGTTTATCATACTGGGCTGATTTTGGCATTAAAGAGAGATTAAAATGCATTTTAAAATCCTGCAAATAAAGCAAAAATGACGAGTAATTGTGAGAATGATTATCACATGCAATTGTGGAAATAAAGGGATATCAGAAATACATTGTTGCATTGTTGCCCTATGTCACCCAGTGAATTTCTATAGCTAAGTGGGGATTCACACCCTGGTTTCAAGATTCATAGTCCAATGCTCAAACTACTATGCCACACTTGCACAATTTAAACTTACAGTCTCCCATTTGGTGCAAGGTAAAGCATGCAGTCAAATTGAATTTTATTAAACATAGGTTCTATTAAATGGTGTTTGAGTTTGGTCTGAGATAAAAAACAAAGGAGAAGGAAAGAGCAGTGACTTCACTGTGAAGGTTCACTACATATTCTAAGTCCTACTGAAGATTTAGATGTGTCAGAATCTGGCAGAGTCTGCCATGTGTTTGGCTGTTGTATTAATTTAGTTATGTCATGCATAAAGGTTCACACAGGGTTTAAATTATATTTTAGAGAGTAAAATATATGATTGGGAGTGATGGGAGTTATAGTGTTATACTGTTAGTACAAAGTGGAGATAACTGCCTGACTGAAGAATACACAGATGTGTGTGGGAGGATTTTCCTAGGGCAGTCTCTTGGGAAAAGAAAGTAGGGACAAAAGCAAAAAGTGTGTGCTTTATTACATTATTAAGGTTTGGTACAGAGATGTTTGAATTCGTAAATGAATCAAGATAAACCATGCAAAAATATAGAACTGCTTATTCTGTGCTTGAATTTGTGGATAGTGGTAGTCTTTCTGCAGACATCTTACTACCAGTATTAACATTCCCATACGTTCTTAGGACTTTATTGCACATGGCTTTTAAACTGCCATATAAATTGGATAATGGCAGCTTTGGACATAACTATCACATGATGCCATCTCTCTCTCATTTCTGCCTTGTCCCTGAAGTGTGATTATTAGTTGCAAGAAAACTGTCAATAAGATCCCAATAGCACTGGTATTTAATGGACACTTTTGTAGGTTTTTAAATGTACTGTGTTTTTAGACTATAAACTGCTTGGAATCCCAATGTTAGGAAAAAATCAGGGTACAAATAAACATAATAATAATATAATAATACAGCACTAGTCCTCAAGTGCAGTAAATTACTCCCATGGCAGTTCCAGAATTGCATAGTCTTGTGGTCTTTGTGTCTTCTCAGTGTCTTCTCCGCTTTGCCCTCCTCTCCTCTCCTCCTTGCTATGCCACAACAGTCTTTCCCCCCTTTCCTCCCCCTCTTATTTGATTTTAAATGACATTCACATAATTCCACAATTGTGTTTAAAAAAACAACCCTCCACATACACAAGCAAAAGGCACATTGGGTGGACATAGGGCAGAGAGGCTGGCCCAGTCATGCTAATGGAGAGAGATGCAGTAGGGAGTGCTCTCAAACTGATAGGTATACACTCCCTTCATTAACATGATCGTGGTGAGAATAAGGTGTGTGCGATAAACTTTGTAGTCTGAGACATGCCTCCAGAAAAAACTAAGGCCCCATTCACACTACAAAAATAATTTGGGATGAATCTGGGTTAAATCCTTGGTGTTCACACATGTCCTGAATGCATTTGATGCACTTTTTTTTTGGGGGGGGGTGTACAAAAACACCCACTTGACTGGGGTTTTCCCTGAATTTGTCTGAAAGATCCACATTGATTCACATGGTTGGTAGTGTGAATAAGCTTCCAAAACAATTCAGATCACTCTGTATCACTACAACGAATGGAGGCAGCTCCATTTTATCCCAAAATCATGGCATGTGTAAATAACACAGTGGTGAAAATGACTCTGAGAGATTCGGGAACCCAAAACATAATAAGAACAACAATCCTAATCTGTATCATCACGGCGACCCCCATTTCCAAAGGACAAAAAACAAAACAAAACAAAACAAAACAAAAAAAAAATGAGTGTGAATGCCCCCTAAAAACGTTCTAGCTCTTACAAAACCTACTGGTATTCTGGTGAACCAGACATGAATAAAATAAGTTTCCAAATCAATTCAGTCAGTTCTCTGAAGATGCCAGATTCCACAGATGCCGGTGAAACGTCAGGAATAAACTCTTCTAGAACATGGCCACATAGCCCAAAAAACTCACAAAAACTTCACAATGAATAAAATGGGTTTCACTATCGTCTTGTTATTTCTCCTGAATTTTTTAAAAAAGTGTTTACAGCTGTGTCTCTTCTTTTGTGTATGTATTAGTTGCTTTGTGTTATAATTCAGATTTTGATTTGTTCCCATCAGAGTAAGAAATAATGATTAGGAACAGTAGATTACAATTTTAGGGGGGGGGGAATATTGAATTATTGTGCCCGTGACAAATTATATCCATCCACAGAATGGTTTATTGTTTCATGGAGCATGGCACAACATGGACTGTGACTATTCATTATATCAGAGTGTCAGCATAAATAGGTAATAACATTCTAGGAATAAAGTAGAATGCAATGGGAACATTTAGAATGATAATCCATAGTGGCACTAGCTAATAAATGCAAGGCACAGGCAAAAATCTTAGTAGAATCATTTTACAATGCTTCTTGCATAGCAATGGCAAAGATTTCTCATATACCATAGAACAGAAAAGGTGGCGTGTGAAATCCGACATTGCAGTTTTAGAACATAAATCTCTGTATTGATTCTGTTATTCATCATTTATGTTGAATGGCAATGTTTGCTACTGAAAGTGTTTCTGAATGTGCTACTAAACATGCTTATTGCACCCACATGCATGTGCTTCACATCCTGCAGGCACAAGGACACCCTATGCATAACTCCACTTCCACAGTCATGAACTGAACACAGATATTTTGCACTGAAAAAAGTATCTGTCTATTTCCACAGGGAAACATACACCATCAAACAGCACCAGAATTGCCTCACCAAGATAACTGTGTGTTAAATGATCAAGCAGAAAAATGATTAAAACAGCTCCTATAGTTGAGCCTGCTGAGGAAGGAGAAAATCTGCATTCAATCCATTTTATGCACAGATAAACTACATGGTACACATGGAGGGGTTTCTAAGTACACATTGTTATTCTAAGACAGTTCATTGCTGATTAAATGATAAATCAGTGGGAGAAGTACTTGTTTAATTATTTAACATTTAAAAAAGAGACTTGTTCTTCAAAACCAAAAGTGGACATCCAGGCACTTCCAGTTTTGTTTTGTTTTTGGCAGACATTGAACCAGGGACAGAAACTTGCTACCATTATTTGCCCATCCTGACTGTAAATAAAGGAAATATTATGAAGACATTGTAAGTCTCTGGCATCTTCTACCCCAACGTTCTCTCTAACTCTTTCTCTCTCTCTCATTTCCCGCAGGACACAAAGTCTCGTGGTTCTGCCATTGGCACTTTTCATTGCCTAGGGAAGTGGGGAGCACATAACATTCTTTTAAAGCATGCCCATATGGGATTGCACTCATCCTGCCTGGTACAGAGAAGTGCCAGCTGGCCTTCTGTACTCCAGGGGCATATAGCAGATGACTGGAAAGCAGTGCTGTTGCTGTCAGTTCTCCCAGGAAATCCCTGCCTTACATGGAAGCGTTGAACTTTTGATTTGGTTTGCCTTTTTCCAGCCAGAGAAATCCCATATAAGATATAGATGTCCATGTCCCACCTGGATTTGCTTTTCATGCATAGTATATTTTTGCAGAGGCACCAGTTGGTAACTATTGCTTTCTCCACTGGGCCCATTCCTGGTTTCCACAGCCACGTTTTGATGGAGTGCTGCTTTAGGCTAATTTAGCAATCAGTACGTTTGGACATTTTATTGAAATAGACTGGATTATGTAAACTGTTTGGAAATCATTTATGACAACAGCATTGAAATCAGAAAAATTCATCAGCCTTGCTGAGCTCTCTTAATTGGTCATTTCCATACAGCCAATGTATTAGATCCAAACATTTGCATAATCAGAAATGCAAATAGGAAAGAAAGCAATTCACTCACATAAGCTCCACTGAATTGTCTATGGTACAAAATTTGGGCAGTGACACTCCAAACCTCTCTATGCCAAATGAATTCAGATAGGGCTCATTTAGACTTTCTGGCAGGACTGGCTTCTCCATGAGGCAGGCTTCATTCTCCCACAAGGCAGACATTAAAGCATAGGAGGTGGAATAGGACAGGCAGGCGATAGTCTTGTCTCCCATGTCAGCATGGACTCTGCTCTAGGTTTTGGCCTAAACTTTAAAGCTATCTAGTGAGCTGAATTAGATAATATCTTAAAATGAAAAAGATATAACACTAAATACTAAATTTAGGATTGTCCAAACCATTGTATTCCCCATCACCATGTATGGATGTGATAGCTGGAAAATAAAGAAAACAGAAAGAAATCAACTAATTTAAGAAGTGATGTGGGAGAAGAGTGCTGAGGATACCACAGCTAAAAAGACAAACAAATGAGTCTTAGAACAGATCAAGCTTAAACTCTCCCTGGAAGCCAGAATGACTAAACTGAGTTGGCATATTTTGATAACATCATGAGAAGGAAAGACTTATCAGAAAAGGCAAAGAGGCTAGGAAAAGTGGAAGGCAGCAGTAAGAGAGGAAGATCACATGTCAGATGGCTAGATTCAATCAGGGAGGTCACAGGCCTGAGCCTGCAGGACCTGAACATAGAGGATAGGGGGTCTTGGACATGTGTCATCCACAGGATTGCCATAAGTCGAGATCAACTCAAAGGTAGCTAACAACAACGACAAAAGGTGCAGCACCTTTTAGTTGTGGGGAGGTAGACTTCAGTACCTTAGACAGCTCTTTTGAAGTGGACCCATCAGCTGCCACTGTGTGCAAGACAGATAAGGAGCCTCCATACCCTACCATGGCATTTGCTAATTTATATCATGCAGCACAGTCATGGGCTAAAATAAAATCTAAAAAGAGCCTTGAAAAGTTAAGGGAAAACTGAGAAGAAAGCTCCAAGTGATGAGACGGAAAACTTTTATTCTGAGCCTGACACATTTCAGACAATAGTCCTTTGAGGGCATAATATAACAACAATACAGTAAACACTTCCACAGCTGTGGAAATCATACTGAATAGTTCTTTCTTGTATTGTTCTTTTCTGTCCTTGAAGAAAGTCTGTTTTCTGAAACACACTGGGCTCAGAAGAAAAATGCTTGCCCCTGGAATTTTCTCCTCCTTTCCCCTTTTTGTGGTGCTGTCCTAATACATAATGGCCAAGAAGGTATTGGACAACTGGTGTAGCATGAATCCAAAAGGTAGCAACTTCTTCTCTTTTTGTGTAAGGACAGCTGGCCAGTTTCTAGGGCTAGTGCAACTCCACATCCCTGCACTCCTTGGCTTCAGTGGTATGTCCAGGCACTATTTGACTCAGGTGTATAAGGGCATGTAGAAGGTGCCCAGGTGCACCCCATGGCCTTTCTAGCTGGCTATCCTTGCACATCCAGGCAATTATACTGCACAAAAATATACTTGATTACTCCTTGCAAAATATACAAAAAGGTTCTTATGCAGTGTATACAGGGACTCATGGCAGTGTAAGTTATGAACAAGATTCTAGCCCCAGGCTGCACTGTCACTATGACAGTGAACAAATAGGTTTTTTTTTATTTGTTGGTTTTTGTATGCTTGAAAGGGTGACATAAATAAAATAAAATAAAAGCTGCTTTCTTTTAAAACAGGCACAAAGATGCAAATAGCATAGAATGACATATTCAACAATGAGAAGTGGGTGGAAGCCAAGATTAACAATGCAATTCTATGTATCCCCACAGAATTCAGTAAGGCTTACTCACAAGTAAATGTGCATCAGCAAAATGAATGATTAAAACAAAGGCTTGGGGAGGAGAAGGAAACACATAATGAAAATATTTTGCCTTGAATTGCTGGGTTAGTTTTACAAATATTTGTTCAAGTTACTGTAACCAACTCACAACAAAAATACAAATAGTTAAATGGGCATGCACATTTTGAGAGAAATTCATTCATCATAGCATCTATATACTTCTCAGCACTATGCTAAGGTTGGAATGGTAGAATGAGAAGGATCATGTTCTAAACAGAGCAAACATTTACTCTCCATGAAGAGAAGTGAATCAACCAAGTATAAAAGATTCCTGGACCACACCTGTGGCCATTTCGTTTCACTTGGAGTTGAATTAATCTCTTAGGTTTTTCAGAAGCATCTGCATAAAAGTTGAGGAATGAAATTGTAGTCCTTGAGAGTCATCAGGAGACATACATTTCTTCTTCTCATTTTTGTGGGACATCTGAGCCATGCAGATTATATCATAACTTTTATTCAGAGCCTATTTATAGTCAGTACATATTCTCTGTTTTGGCAATGGTACTTCATAATAAAAGGCCTCTTCCAATTGTTGGTTGGGTGAGCTATGTTTTCCTATAAGACTTATATACACCTGTTCTTTCTTTTCATGCTTGTCATCAGTGCAAATAGTTTTCCTATTATAGCACACATGTGCTTTGAAAGAGACTTAAACATTTGGAAAGTGCAATGAGAGGCTGTGAAATCGAAGAGGAAATCCTGAGAATAGTTTCATCTCCCCCCAAGCTTATGTGAGAAGCATTATCTTAAATCAATAAGTCTTTAACAAACTGTTAACTAGGCTTCCATGCACAGGAGTTCTATTTCAGCCAGCAAGTTACTATGTATAATACCGTCTCATTAAAGGAGTAATTGGTGTGTTTACAGATTGAAGAAAGAGACACTTACCTTCATGAAGAAACAGAGTCAGCTTCTTCTCAAACCAGCTTGGAAATACATTAATTATTCTGGTGATAGAAGGGCTAAACCATTAACATGCAGCCTAATTGTACGAAGCTGCTGTGCAAAGGCAATGTGTTCTCATGTGCTGTCACTGGAACGTGACCCAGCCTTTGCGTGATGTCTCTTTGACATGCTAAAATTAAACTTTGCCATAGAATCAGACTGTTCTGTTGCAATCCTAAACACACTAAAGGCCAGCACACATGCCATTACCTCATGTAACAAATCATTTCTGTGCATTGAATCCCTGGGTCCTGTTCAGAAATAGGAGTTTAAATTGGAGGTGTGATATTTAGCAATAATCTGTACAGAATGGAGAAGTGTTACTAACATTTATATACTTTAAACTAACATTCTGTCAATCATTTAAAAATCCTATCAAATAGTTTAAGTCTGTACTATATATTAGGAAAAGGTGAGTTGAATTCAGACTTAATCATACTTGGAGTAAATTCAGTGAAATCAGTGGAACTAACTAAAGTTCCATTTCAATTATTACATTGGGTCTATTGTAAGTATGACTAAGACTGAATCCCACCCATTGGGCATGTTACATTCTTATCCATAGTTTACCTATTTCATTTACAAGATAAAGTATTTTAGAATGTTTGGGTTGATTATATATAGCTTTTGCTATACTTATATCAAACGCAAGGATTTTTTTTCCTTTCAAAATAACAACCAACTTTATAGCAGATGTAGGAATTACATGTCTCTCAAGATGTTTTTGGACTGCTGTGACCACCATCCCCTCATCACTGGCTATGTTGGTTAGGGCTGCTGGAACTTGGAGTCCAACAACATCTGAAGAGCTGCATGAATCCTATCTCTGCTTTAGAATCAAGAAATACTACTTCATTCTCTCATAAGCATAAACACAGATTTAGTGCAAAATATAACCAGCTAGTTTAAAAGCCTTATTAAAGATCAGGCAGTAATGGGAACTAGAAATACCATGTTTCTGCTCTTTCCATGCTGGAAATGGCATAGTTTGAGAGGAATCATTATTTGTTTTAAACTGAGTATGGGGAATGTATGGCTTTCAAGATGTTGTTGGACTGCAACTTACAATGTCTCCTGTCAGTAGATCTGCTGGCTCAGGCATATGGGAATTAGAGTCCAACACCAATTGGATGACTATACATTCTTCACTTCTCTTATATTTTCTGGTTTCCCTTTTGCAACTGAAATCAAGAACCCAACTCTGGCTTTTGCTCATAAATATTCAGCAGAGGCCTCCACAGCAGTGAAAATGAAAAGGAATTTTGTATGAAAACCAGTTACAGCTGCTTGTTGTGGTGCCAGCAGGATGTAATGTTAGTACCCCAATCCCCAAAGTAGGTTCAGAACCAAAGATAGCTCATTTAAAGTTTGGACTAAAATCTGGAGTAGATTCACTGCCCCAGGAACATAGCAGGCACTGTATTCAAAACACAGGGGCAGCACAGTGGCATTACCAGATTCAATGGCACCAAGTGTGGGGGGTGAGGGTGCTGCCAAGGAGGTGGTGATGGTGGCCTGGCCTGGCTTGCTCTTCCTGTTGCTTGCTCACTTGCTGCCATCACTGTCACCTTGGCTCCTTCCTTGGGAAGAGAGTCAGGACAGTGATGAAGCCTTGAGTGGTGTATTTCTCTTTCCGCCGCAGTGGGAGGAGTGCTCCACTGAGTGTCAGCCCTCCTCTGAGATGTCACCTGGTGCAGTCCACACACCCCATACCCACCCATTGAGTGTCACCCCTCCTCTGGGGCAGTGTACACATTTTTAGTCTTGATGCAACAGCTTTAAAAAAAAATCTACCCATGTTTCATAAAGTCTATGACAGCTGTTCATAGAGAAATTGTATTAGGTTTTACCAGAGTTGAGATTTCACAAATGTCCCAATTTGCAGAAGTGAGGGCTTGGAAAATTATATGTGATAAAAACCAGAGTAAAAAGTTGCCAGCAGAAAGGAACATAATGACAGGAGAGTAAAACTGCAGCTGGACTAACATTCACCAGCATCTCAGCTGTCACATACTTTGGGCTCTAAAAATTGTTGGGGCTGGCAGATAAAGCACTGTAATTATGCTGGTAGTATACCAGGGACGTTGTATGCAGCCCTTAGAGGTAAACAATCATACCTAACAAATTCATTTCAATTCCATTTCAAATACCAAAGGTATACTAAGCTACATTATGACTGTAACCTAACAAGGAATAATTTCACCCTTTTTTGGTGTAACTGTAATTTTTAGTTACATTATAATTATAGGAGTGTGACACAACTAGCAGGTGTGACATGAATCAAAGACTGTTTGGTATTCCACTTTGTGAGGATGCAACACAGTATATGGGAGGTGAGTATGTTCTGGAACACAAACCTTCTGATTAGCACTCATTTAAAAAACAAAAAACAAATAAGAAGTAACCAGAAGTAATAATTTTACAGTAGTGTCATGGAGAGGGTGCGGGGTGTGTGGCCTGCACCAGGTGACGCCCCTGAAAAGGGTGCCCCATCATCCCCCTTGTGCCATCCCTCGTGCTCCATCCCTCGCATGCACCATAAGTGTGCTGCTTCGTTCCCCTGCATGCCACTCCGTGACCCCCATGCACATGCAGCTCCCTCACCCTTGTGCATGCCACTCTGTTCCCCCCATGCTTGTGGCACTCTGTTCCCCCGCACTTGCACTGCTCTGTCCCCCACATGTATTCTGTCTCCCCTTCACACTGCTCTGTCCCCCCATGTGTCATCCTGTCCTTTTCCTCATCAGGAAAAGTACAGGTTGGCACACAGAGAAGGAGCACACACTATCTCCAGAAGCACTGCCCCCCCCCCCCAAAATCCACTGGAAGCCCCTCTAGAAGCCTCCCAGTTGATATCTAGTGTGGGAATGCCATTGGCATTTTGTTGTTGTTAAGAAATGGAAAGGCAAAGAGTTACTTTTTAAAATGTTGACTACGGACATGATTGCACATGACCCAGTTCTCACAGCAGCCACTCTTTTAATAAAAAATAAAAACTTATCGCATTTAGGCAGACATCACTGCACCTCTTGAAATTACGCAAACAGGGCTGCTGCCACCATTGCACTCTCTTCCTAAACTTTCCCTTAACCCTGCTTCCCTGCCTAATGCCCTACCCAGCATGCCTTTAGGGCTTTTTGTTTTGCTTTCTCTCTTGTTCCATGCAATTCTGGAGCTCTGCATCCCCAAACTAAGAAGATTAGCACATGGATGAGCAAAGCGGATTGTTCCAGTCCTTAACCTGTGGTATTCACGTGATCATGGGGAAGATTATTACACTCCCAGATACTGTTCTTCTCCCATCTGTAAAGAGTAGTAGACCTGACGTTTGATATTAATGGGAGTAATGGGTCCATTACTCTTTATGGATGGGAGAAGAATAGGATAAGTGCACGGGGGTGTAATAACCTTCCCCCCAATCACGCAAATACCATGGATTAAGGCTGGGAGAAATCCGTGTTGCCTCTGTCTGATAATCTCATAATTCTTCAAAAGTTAAAGGAAAGAAAGAAAGAAACAAAATAATTAGAGGAAATTTTAAAAGATAATTATGGCACTTCATAATAGCAATGGCGATAGGACAGGAGGGGACACTGGCGCCACATGACACACAATTGCACAAATGTCTCAGAAGTGCCATTCACATCTGCAGACTTGCATGATTGCCAGGTCATTCATGGGCTTCCTTCATAAATTAAAAAGGACAGGTTTGGGGACAGGGCAGTTACAGGTTGGAGGAATTATCATGCAATAAACTTCACCAAAGCCGCTTCCTTCCCAGTGTATTATTGGTGTAAAAGCCACATACAATAATCTCCTACAGTGCTAACTAACTACTATCATTGGAATCATATCTGTACCTAATTACTTTAAAATGTGAATTTTCACACTTAAATTGTATGTGGAAAATATACTGCCTCCATGAAAATAAAAAATTGAGGAATGAAAACAAACAAGCACTCCTCTGTTTTCAGACCTTTGTCCAATCTTCACATTGGTTTCCAACCCACCCTGGACCTCCCAAAGGCTGACAGATGTGGAGTGCCTGGCCATTGGGAGTTACTGTATTACGTGAAATGAGAAAGAAGAAATGAGGCACCAGAAGTAGAATGCTGAGAATGCAATTGGCTTTGCCTATTCTGTTAGCTAAAATATCTCATTTGGGGAAATTTTATCCAAGCACTTTTTAAAAAACTAAATAGGTAAGCTGGAACAATAAATCCACCTCGCTTTCAAACCAGTGCAGGACAAACATTTAATATGTGTCAATCAATTTCAACATGAAGAGTGGAGATAACTGTGGATAACAGTAGATGAAACAATCCTCCAAAGTGATGGCAGCATACCATAAATAGCTACTGTGCACAAAGTCTGGAAAGAAACAATCCAATTACTTGTGGTGTGCAAACTCTTACTTCATGTTCTGTTAACAACATGTCTGACTGTGCAGAGCAATGCTGACAATGATCAGAGGCAATGTCACAAAATAAATAATAACACCAATTACACATAATTAAAGAGCATATAGGCCTGTCTGTTTCTATATATGTGTACAAATGTCTGTGTCAGGGGAGTGGGGGGGGGGGGAAGAGAGAGAGAGAGAGAGAAAGCACAAATGACTTTATTTTTGAGAACCTGACACATCTTCAACTGCATCCTCAGATCCCAGTCTCTAATAGCTATTTTAAAGTCCATGCTTGTTTTTAAGCATAAACTTAGAAAAGCTTGTCATGCACCAATGGCTAATGTAAATACCTAGCAATGCATGTTGCCTGGCAACCCAGCAAATGGAATAGCGGAAAACAAACTGAGAGCAAGGGAGTTTACCATGTAGCATCACTGGCAAAGAGGCACAGTGATGTGCCCAATGACCTTACCTTAACAATACAAACATTTTCCCTATCTTGGTATCAACAGTGGCAGCTGCTGGTTTTGAAGTGAGTGCAGCAGTGACTCCAATAAGGGCTTGAATCCTAATTTAAATGCAGCTATCCAAAATGTTGAGTCCTGTCACCAAAACAAATTCAACACCTTGGACAGCTCCTTTAAAGTACAGTATAAAACCCTGAGCAGATTCACCACCCTGCTGATGTGGAAGTCACTAGCCTCCAACCAAATTAGGAATTACAAGAAAAAGAATCAGAAATCTTTTTTTCATTTACTCCAGAGGCAGAGATCACCCTTGGCATTTCCAGTGATGCCTCAAAAGTCATTACACTTTTCTAATTTTTTTCCCATCTGGAAAAAAAATCATTTGGGGAAAATAAAAGCCACATTTAAATGATTGTAATGTGCTGTGGACAGAATAGACTGAACAGCCAACCCATACATCCTGCAAGCAGTCTGAAAGAAGACTGGAATTAACAAGTCACTGCTTATGTTAACTCAAAATGGTAGGTTGTAATGACATGCTCTGGCCCATTGGAGCCCCACATGATTCGAAAATGGGGAGAGGAGCTGTCTGGGAGTTGGAGCATGTGTAGCCCTGATCTCCTTAATGATATTCAAATAGATGAAACAGGAAGAGTCGTCGCCTAAAGCAATGCATTTCAAGCTACCTGAAGTGAAGACCAGCAATTTCCTCACCATTCTCATGTGCTGGGAACCATATTTGTGCCTATTAGCAAACCCCAGAAAAATGAATTGGGACCTCAGCAAAGTCAGATCTGGCCTTAGGCCTTGGGGTTTACCACTCATAAAACAGAATATCCCTAACATTTGTGGGAAGTGAGATCTATCTTGAAGGACAAGATCAGCTGGGTAAGCTAAGTACTGTGTATCAAAACAAAACAAACAAAAGAAAACAAAACAAAAAAGCAGCAACCAGTCATACACATAGTTATGTGTGTTCAAGACCCTATCCTAGGGTTTTCTTACAAACACTTTTTAGAACAGATATGCCTTGCACTTTTCTAGAGACTTTGATTTTCCAAAAGTCACTCACTTGAGTTTCATGGCTGAGTGAGGATCTGAACCCTGTTTTCCCAGAGTCTCAGTCCCAACACTCAAAAAAGCCAATACACCATGCAGGCTCCCAGCTACTATGTTTAATTTGTATATGAATATCTTCTCACCATGAAAGCAAACCTCCCTCGAAGATTTCTTTGCACCTGTCATTTCTGGAGACAAGAAGCTAGATGGAAGCTGAAAGAAACAGTGGATTGCAGCAGCAGGTCTTTTCCTGGACTACAGGCTTTTTTCCCTCTTTTGCAAATAATTTATGTGCATTTGCATGTAGAGAGTGCTCTCTTGCTGACATGGGACTCCATCAAGAGCTACTTTTCTTTTGTGGAGGCATCCCCAAACCAAAAATGCATATGTTTGGACATCTGCAGTGTGCCTGTGTGGGTACAAACAACATCGGTGTAGGCTTGTATTCATTGCCCTTGTGGTTTCAGAGGCGATCAATAAATACCTTAAGTGAATGAATATAATTGCCAGGGTCCCTGCAAAATAACATACTCATACATGTACATATAAACAGAGTTCATTACAAAAAAATTTTTTTTTCTATTACAGCTTGCAGAATCTCTTAGCTAGCATGAATGATGGCAGGAAACAGAAAAATCCCTGAGACCTGAATGTGAGTCTATTACCCACTCATTGTCATGGCAACACAATTTGTTGTTCAAACTATGATAGACAGAAAGCACAGCAATCTGCAATGTGATTTCATTTGGCAAACTACTTCAGAGAAGTCCTTCCTTAACAAAATCCTGTGAAATTCATGAGGCTGCCATACATAAACAGGCAACTTGAAATCACATACAACAGCATCAATATGGCACAGGAGGCCATCCAGATGGGAACATGTCAGTGCTCTGAGAGACATGGAAGGTGGACTATGGGAGAAGTGAGGAGCCAAAAACAAAAGAAAAAAGAGACACAACAGATGGTGACTGAGTTGGGAGCAGGTGGCCAACTTCACTTTGGATTTATGCCAAGAGAGCTTCACCCAGCCAGCTTCAGTGTGTGTTTGCCATAGTGATGATCCTTTGTGAAACAAGTTTCTGAGGATAAAAAAGAATGACAATGCTCATAAGTGTCATATTGGGTTTCATTTGGGAGGTTTGAAAGGGATGAACTTGCTCACAGTTAAGAGCCAGCTAAGCTTTCTTATGCTTTAATATACCTTCTAAACCAGGAGTTGGAAATTGTCAGAGGTTAGGAGATCATATTGGATGCCTACCTTTTAAACCAGGAGTTGGCAACTGTCAGAGGTTAGGTGATCATATTGGACTTCTCCGGGGCCTTTGGAGGCTATTCCTGCTCCCAGCTCAAAATGAATTTTGTGGGGGGTTTTGACCACAAACCGTGCCCAGTTCCTCCAGGGGGACAATTTTGCTAGATTTTATGGGTTCTTTGGAAAAGCCTTTAAAAAAAAATAGGTAGGATAATTTCTGAGTCAAACCCTGTTAGAAAAATGCCCTCTACAAAATCAGTGGGCTCTAAAACATGATGAAATCATTCCCAAACTACTCCAGAATTTGGGGGTGGGATGTGAGGATGCCTTGGAAGTCAAAATATCATTGGGAGGCTGTGTGAGTATTCTTGAGTAAAGCAGACACTACGCTGCTGTCTGTATAAGTGATTAAGGGAAAACAGCAGCCATCTTGTAATGCTAAAACAAACTGGATAGAGTGGCAGGGGAAATAGTATTTACAATGGAGTTTATCACACGGGAGGAATTTCTCTTAATTTCGAATGAAAAGAAAGTGGGGCCAGAACGCTAGTTCAGCGAATTTATGTGAATTTGAATTGCATTCGAACTGACTTCCCATTGCCTGAAAATAGTTTGCCATTGCCTGAAATTGTGTGTGATCACCTCTCATGCAATAACATGAAACCCCGTGACCGTGTTCGGATTGCCATTGGATTATACTTCCAATTTGCCTTGTCTGATAACATCCAATGCCAGCTTTTGGTGTTCCCACAATTTCGATGCAGACAAATAAGTGAATGTTCTCAATTAATGAATATATAATTTAAAAGTTCAGCTTCTTCATGGAGTGCACATACTTTCAGACAACATTTGTGAAGGAAAAAAAAGCAGTTATAGAGGTATTATATACAAGATTTGCATAGAGCTCCATATTAAAATTAAGCATAAACATCCTAAGTGTAGAATTACCACCTTGGGAGCCTTTTAAAAGGCTATTAAGATGGATCTCTTCCAGCAGGCCTTTCCAGACTAGGTTAGATCCATTAGACTTGCCCTCCTCTAATGATATCTCTATTGTTCCGATATCATAATTGATTGATACTATCCCCCCACCCCACCCTCATTTCTTGCGCTAATCTGCCTGAAATTTTAGTGTATTCCTATTGGACAGTTTTAAATTTGGATGTTTAATCTCTTTTTATGAGTTGATCACTGTTTTTATGATTGGGGGGAGGGTTGGGGTTTGGAGTTTTTAAAATGTAATTTTTAATTGTTTGATGTTTTAATTATACTGTTGGAATCCACTTTGAATCAGAATATAA
>NC_056525.1:207648015-207671252 GCF_019175285.1 Sceloporus undulatus | reverse complement strand
ATTATTATTATTATTATTATTATTATTATTATTATTATTATTATTATTATTAAATTACACTAAATATGGACACCAATAAAAGAGGAATCAGTGCTGGTGCCACAGTAAAATGTTTTGCATTCTATCCTCTTTTCAAAGTGGGTGTATGTGATCAATCTGGGGACTTTACATTCAGAATATTTTCTTAATTGTACTTGTGAATCTTTCATTTCAATATCTTAGGCTCCTAGGAAGATATCACATTGCTCTGTGGTACATTTCTTCTTGTTCCCTTGATGTATTACAGTTGAACTGAGGTTTTTATGGAAATATAGAATTCTTTGTATGTAGAATGACATGTGGATGCCATAGAAGATACTATATCACAATGTGTTTTATTATATTTCTTGAAAACAGATGTAGGGGCCAAACTGGGGCTTCTTCCTTAAAATGCAATGAGACATTGGAAAATTTACTTTTGGAACTTCATTTCCCAGAATCCACCAGCCAGCATGGCCACTGCCTGAGGATTCTAGGATTTATGATCCAAACATTACTCTCCCAAGGTTTGAAGACTGGTATACTGCATTGTTGATGCACTTTCTTTTAAGGGAGTTATAACGCCACATTGTATTTGATAACTTTCCAGATTCTCTTGAAAATAAGTGTGAAATCAAAAAGCATGCACAGGATATTGAAAATGTACATACCTACTTTCATTTCTCCAGCTCCAAGCAAGGTACTATATTTCTTATTTTTCTCTCCTTTTAGTAAGTCATGTGGCATTTCACTGGAATTCAAACCTGAAACACAGAGCAGTGCATTGAAAGTATAATGGTTTTATCAGGCAAGCAAGCATACAATCTTGTCCAACAATTTTATGAAAAGAACATCAAAGAAACCACCACTTCAAACCAAGGCCTCATTTGTATGACTAGTTCAATACAAGCTATAAACATTTTTTTTCAGTGTGTAAATCGGTAAATCTTTCAAGTGCACATATCAGTTTTCAAAACATCTGAGTAGAGCAGTATCACAAAGTCTGAATACTGACTGTGAAGCTGACCAAGCAAAATCAGTTTAATAACTAGTGTGAAAGCATTGCATCAAGGTTAACAGAGCAATCCTATAGTCCAGTTACACTGCAGAGAAACACTGCTACTATTTCAATGGAATGGATGCTGTTCCCTATACATGCTAAGCCTGAGATGGATGGGGAAAACACATCACTTGGAGAAAACCAAAATGGTGGAAAAATATAACAAATCATAAGAATTGGGAGGGCCATCCAGTCCAGCTCCCTGCCATACACAATACTCCTGACAGATGGCCATCCAGCCTCCTCCAAAGAAGGAGACTCCACCACACGGTGTATTCCACTGCCAAACAGCTCTTACCATCAAGAAGTTCTGCCTAATGGTTAGGTGGAATCCCTTTTCCTGTAGTTTGTATCCACTGCTCCATGCCCTAGTCATGGAGCAGCAGAAAACAAGCTTGCTTCATCCTCAATATGACATCCTTTCAAATATTTAACCATGGCTATCATGTCACCTCTTAAGCTTCTCTTCCCCAGGCTAAACACACTCAGCTCTCTAAACCACTCATCATAGGGCATGGTTTCTAGACCCTCCTCTGGACACACTCCAGCTTGTCAGCATCATTCTTGAATTGTAGTGGCCAGAAATGGACACAGTATTCTAGGTGAGATATGACCAAAGCAGAATAGAGTGGTACTATTCTAAGGTGTCCTTTTCCAGGACATGTCCTATATTTGAACCTTCTGTCCAGGAGAAATTTCAAAATGCCCGCCATCTTGAGAATGACTAAGAAGTATGAATTTATATTTATATTAGTGTTTTTAGCTATTATTTGGTAATGTCCTACATTTTTCTTGAATGTCCTATATTCAATGCAGTTTTCTCTTTACTCTGGGAGAAAGCAAATATTTCTGCTCAGTATTCTCCAGGTATTTGCATGCTGCAAAGTGTTCTTGGAAATTATTATGTGCAAAAATATATGGTTTCTCCCCCGGTGCAACCCTGCCCCATTATATAGAAAAAAAATGTCTGCAGACAAAATACATTTTCTGCATAGGAAACAGTATTTATGGTGCAAAATATACTGTTTCCTGTTTAGAAAACAATGTTTTCTGCAAAAAACACATATTCCATGTATTATAATTCTCCAGAATATGCTGCAAGTGTGAATACTGGGATAATACTGTATGGGAATCTCATTGCTGCTTTATTCAGTATTCTTTGTGTATTCCTGCCTGGCAAGGTTTTGGACTGGATGGCCCTCATTGTCTCTTCTAATTCTATGATTCTATGATCCTATTCATCCTGAAGGGGTTTCCCAAATGTTGGAAAATCTTTTCATCATCCAGGAAATGAATGAAATGGAATATTCATCCCTGGTAAGCTGGATCACGTGATCCCTGGAAGTGGGTGGCAGAGGCAGCTGGTAGCTTCCATATCAGTGGGGCAGAGGATCTTCTCCAGGTTTTCATCTTAACTTCAAAGGAACTATTCAGGCTGTGAAACCCATTTGCGGGGATCAGATGTAGCACACTGGGTACCTTTTTTAAAATCCAAAGTAAAACACAGAGTATATTCGATGTCTCACAAATATGGATGCCACTAACTTCCACTACTGGATGGATGGAAGGCATTGATGAAGGGAAGAGAGAATGGTGCCACCTGAGTACTTACCTGGTGTTCTTCTCTGAGATGTTCTTCCCAGAAGAAGATAGAAGAATACTGAAGTGATTGTAATTATACACACCTTCTCTTCCTTGTGGAGAATGTTATGTTTGTTCAATAATTGCTTCTTCTGCTCCATCAAGAAACAGCATAGGAAAAGTACTCACAAATATTTGACAGCAGTGGCAATAGCTGGAGTAGAGTGCCTGGCCTTAGTTCAACTGCATGTGTTTTCCCCTTGTATGGGGGAAGCTATCATAGGGTATGCTGCCCATAGAGTGTTACAGAAAAAGGTAAAAAATTATGATGTCTATGTGAGACATGTTACTTGAGAGCTCTAGTTAGCTTCCACTTTGTCCCAATACTCCTCATCTTAGATCTCAAGACCATATCTTGTGATCATCATCTTTGTACAGATGTACAAAACCCTTGTTTTCTAATTCATCCGAACAATGACTTGCCACTTATTGGTTGATTTTTAAGAGGCCTGAATTTGTGTGTAAAATTTTGACTAGCATCAAAATATTTACTCATCCAGAATCAATTACTCCTTTATTTAAAAAAAAACAACAACAACCTTGCGCATGTTACTACTCTCTTCTTCTGATTTCTAGTAAGAGTTGCTACCTTTTTGGGTACTGACAGATTGAAACAGAAGATAATTATAATATGTACTTCTTTTTTTCTCTCCACTTCTTTTTCCTATAATTTTTCAAGTTTCTGATGCTTCCCTTTATTTTCTCCACAAAAGCTTCCTTTGGATGTCTGCCACATTAGCTCTCTCAATCTCTTTCTCCTTCTTCTTCCCTCTGAGGGTTAGCATACAGTAATTCACCTCACAATTTCTCTTTTAGGTTATTTAATCAATACAAGTAAAAAATGTATATATTCTGAAAGAGCTCTCGCCTAATCCTTGGTAGTATAAGAGTGTCATCTAGCGTTTTGAACAGCGCTGACTACAACTTCCAGAATCTCTCAAACAGCAGCGAATTCTGGGAGTTGTCATCCATACAAATAGGCTTGGTAATTTCTTGGCCTATTATTGTCAGTTTTGTGAGCACCCAAATATTTTCTTTACTTCATTTGTGTTCCAGATGGGACTATCTTCTTAATACAGGAAGAAAGTTTTAGATATGTGTAAAGATGAATTTTCTGAAATGTATGTCATCATCCCAGGTTATTACTAATTATTTGCATTAGAGGCCTAGTTCCCACTACATTTAAATCAGTATCAGGATCTGGGTTAAAGGGGCATGGTTCCCACTGAATCCGATTTTAGAAATCGATTCAGAAAGGGGGGCATGCTTTCTGCCCTTTTTTGCCCATTTAACCCATGTCAAAAGGATTCTGGGTTTTTGCAATCTTTTTTTGGCTGAATAAATCAATTCAGTCCAAGTGCGAACCAGGCAGATTCAAATAAAAATCAAACGAACAGCTTCATACCGAACTGCCCTGGTTCCCACTGGCAGCCCAGCCCGGCCCGTCTCTGGCCTCTCCTGGCCTCAAAATCCCCAGCCCAGCCTCCTTACCGGCTTCTTTGGTCACTGACCGGCTTCCCTGCACCATTTTTAAAATTTTCCGCAGCCGGGGAGGCCGGAAGGAAGTCGCAAAGAAGCTGTGGAATTCTGGGATTTGTACTTTTGAAAGATATTTAGCCTTCTCTGCCAGAGAGTTGTGGTTCTGCAATAAACTATACATCCCAGGATTCCATAGCATTGAGACATGGTAGTTAAAATGGTGTCAAACTGGATTATATCTACAGTGCAGATTATTATTTATTATTATTAAACTTTATTTCTATAGCGCTGTAATTATACACAGCGCTGTACAAAGTCGGTAAAATTAGGAGTAAATAAAAGCCTGCCTAAGGCGTACATTCTAAGATAATAACATTTAAAAGAGGAATAGATAAAATTACCATATAGAAAAGAAAAAACAGATTAAAAACATCAAATATCAAACAAATCACATCACATCAAATATTGTCAGACAGCCAGATGACAATCACAAATTCCCTGAGAACGCTTCCCTAAACAATATGGTTTTCAGCTCTGTCTTAAAGCTGGTTAGGGAAGTGATGAGCCATGCATGCAGAGGAAGAAGGTTCCAGGAATGAGGGGCAGCAAGAGAGAAGGGACGAATCCGGGACGGGGCAGAGAAGATCCTGGGTTGGGAGAGGAGACTTTGGCTACCAGAGTGGAGAGTGCGAGTAGGGATATAGGGAGAGAGAAGATCGGTTAAATAAAGAGGGGCCAGCCCATGCAGGGCTTTAAAAGTGAGTAGCAGAAGTTTGTACCTGATGCGGAAAGGAAGAGGGAGCCAGTGAAGGGAAGACAACAGAGGGGAGACATGATCATAACGGCGAGCGAGTAAAATATGCAAACTATATTATCCCAAATGCAGCAGAATAAATATAATCTGAAATACAGTCTAGACAGGAAAGAAATCAGTGCTGTGTTATTACAGTGGTTACTCTACTGTTGTTTCCCCCCCTTTCTTTTCTGAATTACTTTTGGTTATTCTGTAAAATATTTCTTTGCACTACAAGAGTTCAAATTAGTCATGTTTAGTCTCTCTGTACATTTGTGCCTGTAGCAGGAGCTGTTCTTCTGAAGTTCATAATTTCATAGGGAGAAAATTGGACCCCAGCATGCAAAGCATTGGAAGAGATTAATTATGGTTTCTGCATACATGAGGCTTACTAAAACCTAAATTGGCAGATTCTTATTGCATACATAAAGACTGTGCTGGTAGTCTGCTTGCAAAGGTCCAAGCATTGTTTTCTCCCATTTTCAGAAGAAGAGGGCAAAAGGAGCCATATCTCTCTCTCTCTCTCTCTCTCTCTCTCTCTCACACACACACACACACACACACACACACACACACACAGAGCTTTCAAAAATGGGACAGTCATTACCCTGTATGGAAACAAATAGTCTGAAATAATGAGGCATTGTCTAGGAATGATACATTATAGCAAAATGTCTCCAATTAACAGATTAAAACTGAGGTCATGATGACAAAGGGAAGATTGTATCAGCAGTTTCCAAGAAGCTGTGGAATATTCCAGAAACTTCTTTGCAATTTTGTCCCCTAAAAGGTGAGCATCGATTTCTTCAAAATAGGACTTGGTTAATTTCTGTGGCTTGCTCAAGGCTCTTTCTAATCTCTCATATTGTGACATCAGGAAAACATCATACGCACACTATCTTTTGAAGAAATCATGTCAAGTTCAGTAGTGGCTTTTGTTTTCCATGCACCGTTTAACTGTCCCGATTTAGCCATTAATTCTTTAACATCTCACTTTTTCAGCTGCTTTTACAATGTTCCTGTTTCTTTCCCCTACTTCCTCTTTCGCTCATTGTTCTCAGTTTATTTAAAGTGTGGCAAACTGAGTTCAAAGTGCAACAGTAGTTTGCACCCAGTTAACTAAGCAGGAAGAGAGGGAAAATCTTGTCTTTTCCAGCAGCCTGGGGAAAAAGCAGACTTTTCCACCTTCTCCTAGCTTGTTGGTTCTTTCTCATTAATAACTTTTTCCTATATTAAACACACTCTGGAGTTGCTTGGCCACACGACTCTCAGTTTCCATCTCTGAAATGTTGGATGTATGCTTCCATGTCAGCAGGGTGGTGTAACCACTTAAATTTTATTCAACAGTTCAAACAAGCTATTGAAGGGGCTGAACTCTAACCAGAAAAAAGTTTAGTCCCTTGGATAGTTCCTTTTTAAATTGTTTAAATTAAGTTACAAAGCAATGCCATAATCACAAAAAGTCAACATGGGTTTCAGAGAAAGAAGTCATGCCAGACAAACCTGATCTCTTTTTTTTTATAAAATTACCAGCTTGGTGGATGAAGGGAATGCTGTGGATATAGTATATCTTGATTTCAGTAAGGCCTTTGACAAAGTTCCCCATGACATTCTTGCAAACAAGTTTGTAAAATGTGGGCTAGACAACATAACGGTTACATGGATTTGTAATTGGTTGAAGCCAAAGGGTGCTCAACAATGTCTCCTTTTCATCCTGGAGAGAAGTGACCAGTGGGGTCCCACAGGGGTCTGTCCTGGGCCCAGTGCTATTCAACATCTTTATCAATGACTTGGAGGACAAAATTGGGGGCATACTTATCAAATTTGCAGATGACACCAAACTAGGGAGAGTAGCTAATACCCTAGAAGACAGGATCAAAATTCAAGATGACCTGAATAGACTAGAAAGCTGGGCCAAAGCTAACAAAATGAAATTCAACATGGAGAAATGTAAGGTACTGCATTTAGGGTGGAAAAATGAAATGCACAGATATAGGATGGTTGCACCTGGCTGAATAAAACTACATGTGAAAGGGATCTTAGAGTCCAAGTAGACCACAAGTTGAACATGAGTCAACAGTGCAATGCAGCAGCTAACAAGGCCAATGCGATTTTAGGCTGCATCAATAGAAGCATAGTGTCTAGATCAAGGGAAGTAATAGTGCCACTCTATTCTGCTTTGCTCAGGCCCCACCTGGAATATTGTGTCCAGTTCTTGGCACCACGATTTACAAAGGATGTGGAGAAACTGGAGCATGTCCAAAGGAGTGCGACTAAAATGGTGAAGGGTTTGGAAGCCATGCCCTACGAGGAACGACTTAGGGAGCTGGGGATGTTTAACCTGGAGAAGAGAAGGTTAGATATCCCTGTTTAAATATTTGAAGGGATGTCATATTGAGGAGGGAGCAAGCTTGTTTTCTGCTGCTCCAGAGACAAGGACCCGGAACAATGGATGCAAGCTACAGCAAAAGAGATTCCACCTCAACATTAGGAAGAACTTCCTGACAGTAAGGACTGTCCAACAGTGGAACACACTCCCTCGGGGTGTAGTGGAATCTCCCTCCTTGGAGGTCTTTAAACAGAGGCTGGATGGCCATCTGTCAGGAATGCTTTGATTTGGATTTCCTGCATGGCAAGGGGTTGGACTGGATGGCCTGTGCGGTCTCTTCCAACTCTATTATTGTATGATTCTATGACATAACCAAATGTGTGAACATGCTATTCCTGTCATATTGAGCAGAATTACTATTGCAATGACAACTTACCAGTAGGGTAAAACTAACCTGTCTAATAGACAGTCTAATCTCAGCTCTTGTTCTCTATTAGTGAATAAACAATACAATACATTGTGAATTTTGCTTCATAATGATAGGAAGAACCAACAGTGAAGTATCTAAAAGTGACATCATTATGAACACATGGCTGTCACAAGCCAGTTATCCCTGTGCTAACTTTTCTGACACCTCCTGATTAAAACCCAAAAAGTCAGGACTGTGAAGCCCACTTTTATGGTTTGTATTCATACTGAAAATCATGATCCAATGAGCTTTTGGTCTACTCTGCTGGAAGTTTCTGTCTTCCCTGAGCTTGCCTTAGGACACTTGTGTTATGGTTTGACAGATGTACTGCCCTAGTGAAAGGCCCCACCGGATGCTGTCCATGGAGTGGGTCACTAGCTCTGGTGATAAAAATGTGATAAAAATCAGCCTGAAATCAGTAGCGACATTAGGGCATGTGGTGAGTGCAGACCACACCAAGTGATATCCCAGAACAGCACCTGATCAGGCCCTCCTGGCTTGATGAAGAGGCTGCCAGCACCATGGCAAAGAAGAAGGCCAAGTATTCCTCTGCAGGGTTTGCCGCAGCAGCACAGGCCTCCTCTTGAGGTGACCTCTGCCACCTCAGCAAAGGAGAGGGCCTAGCACCCCTGTCCTGGCTTATCATGGTGGAAGAGGCCTCCTCATGAGGAGACCTCCACCACAGCAGAGCAGAGAGCCAAGTATGCCCTTTTGACAGCCCCACCCCTGCATAGGTGACACTGGAGTGGGGGCACCATTGTCTGAAACCAGGAGTCAAACCACTGCCCTAAGGATATGGAAACTACAAGCCATGACAGGACAAGAATACCCATGAATTTCCCATCCCCAACATCCATTTTATGCTGCCAACAGAAATCTCTGGAAGACTTATGAGCCTCAGTGATGATTATAGCTTAATTTATCTAGCAGTGTATGAACTATTCTAATCCAAGTGAATTGACATCTTCCTTCACCAGGCCCTTATACCATGCTCAATCTTTAGTATGACACCCCTTCAAATATTTAAACAAGGCTATCATATCACCTCTTAATCTTTTCTTCTCCAGGTTAACCTAACTCCCTAAATCAGTCCTCATAGGGCTTGGTTTCCAGATCTTTCACCATTTTGGTCACCCTCCTCTGGACACACTCCAGCTTGCCAACATCATTTTGAACTGTGGTACCCAGAAATTTTGAATTGTGATCCAAAGTTTTCCCTTCTCAGATTCTCTGACCAGCTCCAGTGTGTATGTGTGTGTGTGGGTGGGTGGGGGTCATCTGCCAATGGATTTTTTTCTATAGAGAAAATAAAGTTTAAAAGTTGACCAGTTACTTTGCCAATTGAAAGGAAATCAAATGGAAATGCCCACCCCTTCTCTTTCCCTAATCATTGGAAATCAAAGGGCACCTAAGCCACACCTAAAGCCCACCCAGTAACCATGACCACCCAAATTTGGCATTAAAGCAGAATAAATTATTGGACTGAAAACAGTAACCGGAAAGGACGTCATTAGCTGAGATTTTGTATTTATGAAAAGAAACACTTTCCAAATGGTCTCCCAATAGGAGAACAACAGAAGAAGGCTGATATCATGTGATAAGCCCCAGCCAAAGACCTGATCATCCTGCTCCAATTGCAGTTTACTGCCTCATATGATAAAGTCTTTAGTCAACATTACATTTTTCATAAGTAGGACCAGTTAGAGTCTGAGCTGAATCTGAATTTCCACATAAAGCTTTGGTTTTGCTCCAGTAATAGGAAATGTTGGTCGGGGCAATCTTTAGTATCTTTAATAATATTTAGTATCTTTAATAGTAGTTTCAGTTTATTACAGGTAAACTTTGAACTGCAAACTCCGTTAAACATTTCTTCATTCTTCTGGCTCAAAGAGCAGCCAAGGTGTGAAATCACACTCATAATAAGCCATGCTTCCCAGTTTGTGCTTTAATTCAGTTCAGCTAAGAGAGCTTTGTAGTTCACAGAATTTCTAATATGATTTATGGTGATCCCAGACACTTGGGAGAGAGAAATAGAATTGAAAGGACAAATTTGACAGGGATTCAGTTCTATTTTTAGGTATGAGTATCACACGAATATCACACAATGAAGCTTTTTCTGGCACTCATTGTCCCCATGTTGAAATGACACTATCACTAGGTAGTAGTAATAAATTAAATGAAACAATTATTGCCTTTGGTCTTTACCTTTCTCTTGAGCTTCAAATTTGCAATTGCATTTCTCTTCAACTCAATCACCTCTGCTTTTGTTACTAAGCCACTAGCCATACTTATGGATAACAGATCATTAATATCATAATTTATCATTCCCAACAATATGGCAAGCTAGAATTTTCACTCATGAATAAATTACTAATAGTACTAATATGGAAGGCTCACACCTCCTCCTTTATCTTCACAATGTGGTACAAATATTAATTATTTAATCCTTAAAAGGACTCTGAGTTAATTATGAACTGATTATATCCATCTAGGGACTGCTGTACTGGAGTATTCAGCAGCCAGGCAAACTTTTCAGGCATTTGCTTTGCTGGTCCCCCTTGGAATGTTAATACACCCTTTATCCCATTGAAGCTGACCATGCAGTCATCATAAATGGTCAAGTGTTTTGCAGCTGTAACGGCCAAGAAGAGCACACATGAAATCTATCTTTCTTTGTGTTATGAATTTGAATTAAGAAATGAATATAACAGTACCATAGCCAGATCCATGCTCTGGAATAAAGAGGATAAACCTCAAAAAGACTGATGCTATAAAATATTAAATCTTACCCTAAAGTGACTCTGAAAAAGCACAGGTAGCAAGAGGCTTGCATTTATTAGCAAGCTTCATGACGCTTGTGCTTTTACAGAGTCACTTTAGGGTTAGACTGGATAATGGAAGCCAGAAATAAGCACATTCCTCCCTCACAAAGAGAATGTAGCAAATAGCTTAACTTACGATTTTTGTGAAAGGCCATTTTGTTATTTTTTTTATTCAGGGTCAGCTTCAAAAACTTGTAATGCAGGATTGGGCCCTTGAGTCCAGACCTTGGACAAGTTTCTTCTCTTAATAATTGATCCTAGAACTCCCATGCTGACTAGGGATTCTGGGAGTTGTACTTGTCTTAGTCTAAAACCTTACATTTCCCAAGCGTTGTCCTTGACACACAGTATCTTTAGGCCTTTTCCCATCCACCATGGTATGTCCAGCAGCAAGTTTATGTCTCCTTGTAGTCACTAAAAAAGGAACTCTTGTTAAAAAGGAAGTGAGCTGGACAAATGGTTACATTCTTTCCATCAGTATGGGGGGGGGGTGACGACAAGTAGCACCAATGATGACTCTTCTCTTTTTTCTGCACAGCTTAGTTGGCTTGGAGTATGACAAATTCAAATAAATCATTGTCAACATGCCAGTTTTTCTTACTCCTTCTTGGCTTTTAGCCCAATATGCATATCTCAAGGTGACTGGTTGGTTGACTGGTGGAGAGCCCCTGCTGGTCCATTTGCTCTGTGTCATACAATATTATTATCATATTGACTCAGGACACAATGATCCTGTGAAAAGGCCTTATCTCAGACTCAATAATGCAGAGATCAAGTTACTCCCATCATGTTTTGTCCCTGCTCCTTATATCCAATGTGACTGGTTTATGACACATCCTTCTCTTTTTCTTCCCTATTCTGCCCACCCCTCAGCAATGATAACATCATCACTCATCAATTTTCTGCTGCTAAATATATGTCAAGCCTACAATTCTTCAGGTTTCTTTTATTCCTCTACCCCAGAAGTCTCTGCCTTAAATCATCAACTTCAGATTACAGCTAGGAGGTGAAATGTCTTATTCCATCAACTGGCTAGAAAATGTATGATTTCAATATTTACCCTGAAGAAAAATTCAGCACTGAGTTTAGAAACTACCTGTATTGTGTATTTTTCAGATGAATTTCTGTGGCCAAAACCAAGCAAGGTTTCAGCGAGGACACAAAAGAGGGCATTTGCTAGCCAGTCAGTCTGAGACAGGGCAGTCTAAGATTTTTCCTGACTGAGATGGAGTAGGAAACAATGTCCTTTTCCAAGTTTTAGAAAATATACAACAAGAACAGATGACATATGTTATAAGAGGAATGGAAAGTCCTTGTTAGACCAACTTTACTGGTCACTACTTTACTTCTGGGCACAAAATAAAGTGCTAGTTATGACCTTAAAGGCCCATAAGATACCTGAAAGATAGTCCCATGTGAGCTGGTTCCAGTGCTGGTGGAAAGCTTTCTCTCTGTGTCACCACACTCACAGGCAAGCTTAGTGAAGACACCAGAAAAGGCCTTCTTGTTAGTTGCTCCCTGGCTGTAGCACTCTCTTTCATGGCAAACTAGACTGGATCCCTCTTTGCTTGTTATCTTTTTATTTGGACAATCATTGGACAATCATTGGACATTAATTGGCTGTCATGGAAAGGCCTTTTTAACTGGGGCTGCAACAACTTTCCTCTTCTGGTTTGGAAAGCTCTTGAACAGTTCTGGTTTTAATATGACAGCTTACTGATTGTTTTTTTAGAAAATTGTTCTTCCATATTATAATTGACTAGGTTTTAGCTGTTGTCTTGCTCTTATTCATTGTACAAACCACTTTGGGTCCTACACTAGAAGAAAGTTGGATATAAAATCAACTGAATTATGAATCAATCTATCAATTTCTAATAGTGCTCTACAATGCACATGCAAGCTCAACCAAGAAAGTGACATCTAAATGAAGCTACCAAATCCCATCGATACCTGCTTAACTATACAGGTGCATTCTCTTATGTTGCCTTAGCTGTGCTGGGCATGATAAACTCTGCTTTTGTTGAGATTGTGAAAGTATACATAGAGGCCCATTGTAAAAAATTGCATTGCTGTAGTGGTAGGAAAGATATATTTTTCTAGCTATTATTTCCCCTATGTGGGCCTGAGGGAAGTAATTGCTTCATTTATTCCGCAGAATGAGCAGCTGGTTCTAGTGATAGGTCAGAGGCTGACTTGTGCAAAAAACTGCTCATGCAAGCAGTCTGTGTAACATCAGAGCCACAGAGTTGATGGCACTACTTCTGAGCAAAAAATACTGCAGCAAGTCATGCAAGATTGCTTATTTGGTACTACTTTGAGTAGTCCTCTCATGAGACAGGGGTTTTGTGGATTATTTTGCTCAAGCTGGCCACAACTGCACTAGCTGTCTGACAGAATATGCCCATAAAGATACGCAAGAATAATCTGGGAGTATATTCAGATAGTATACCTGCACTGATTTTAAACCCTAAAGCAGAGAAGTGATTACTACACAAGTCAAATTAAGCACTCTATTCACTGCTAGTAAACTATAGGTAAATGATAGTAAATGATCTCTAATAGACAAAGCTCTTTAGCCATGCAAATACATTTTCTTTTGGAAGTACATAGTCTTCAAAATGAACTATCCCAACTATATAAGGGGAGAGATAAATTGTAATATTAAAATACAGCATACAAACTTCATGTCTTCCAAAAATTCATCAGCTTTCCCAAATGGGTTAATTTCTACAACTATCATTGTTCTGCAACCTCAGAATTTGAGTATCAGTGTGAGCTCCAGTATGTTTTACTATTTGTTAACTGCTAGTAATTTTCTTAAAGGTTACTGGTTCTCAAGTTATTATTGTTTAGTTTGTTGTCTATTTATTTATAGCAATGCTTCTGAAAGTAGTGGTTCAGGCTACAAAGCATTTGATATTGGTCCATTGTGAGGTTGTTGTTGTTGTTGTTGTTGTTGTTTGAAAGAAAGAAATAGTTGTAGTCAATGGAGACAAATATGATTCCAGTCCATGGAACATGGGGTGGGGGGAATTGCAGGTTCCTAAATCATTTAGCTTGAGATGAACTGTTTTAGTCTTGTGCTTTATCAAATTGTGTTGTAAGTTTCATTGTAAGTTTCACTGTTGGCCATGGCTCTGTCCACACTGATGGGAAAACCTGGCTTACCACTGGGGTGTCCAGCTCCATGGGGAGGACGAGTTGTCCACACAAATGGCACCCACAACAGGCTGATACTGGCAGCATGTCCATACACTCCCCTCTCCTATCTTGGCTCAGTCCCATTACAATACAGTTGAAGGCATTGGCATTACTAGGCAGGAAGATGTCAGCAGCTTACCAGGCGTGTGGCACCTCCTGACCTCTTCTGCTCATCTGCCAATGTTCCTTCTTGGTATGCAGTCCACATGCTCAGAGGACTGTCCTGAGTTTCCAGCCTGATTTAGGGCAAATGGGGGCTCTTTTTACTTCAGAGAATTGCTCTGAAGACTGGATTGGACTCGTGTTTAACTTCTGTTGGTCTCATGTGTCATCTAAGCAGGTCAGTGGGAAAAGGGTGGGGAATGTTTCTTTTTCTCTGTGTGAACACAACCAATGTTAGATAAAAAAGGATAGTTATTTTATATAATAAATGTGTGAATACAATAAATAAACTCCTAGACATTGACAATTGCAACTGGAAATATTACAGATTTTGATAAAAATAATTATCTGAATAGAATTTATATACACATAAGCAAAATTTTAAATCTATGCTTTATTTTTCATGAATCTGCAAAACATTTTGAATGTGTGCCTCTCACATGTGATGATCAATACAAGGTTTATTTCTAACTCTGAACATGCTTTCTGATCAGGAATTTTCGATTGTGTCAATTAAATGTCCCATAACTACACCAGTTGAAATAATTCATAATCTAGCACTAAAAGTTTTTAAAAGTACACAAACACCAGTCTGACTTGCAAAAAATATATGGAAGAATTAGGGACCCACAAAAAGCAGCTTACAAATCTAAAACAGTCCAAGTTAAAAACACTATAAATATGCAAAAGATAAATTTAAAAAACAATTAAACAATTAAAACAATTAAAAATGTTACATTATTAAAATTTAAAGTTTAAAACTCTTTAAAACAAAAGCAAAACAGCATCCATGTCATGCGAAAGTCTAGCGGCATAGAAATGTCTTTACCTGCTGCCAGAAGGACAGCAAGGATGGAGCCATCCTGGCCTCCCTAGAGAGGGAGTTCCAAAGCCTAGGAGCAGCCACTGAAAAGGCCCTTTCTCTTGTTCCTACCAAACATGCCTCAGAGGGTGGTGGGACAGAGAGAAGGGCAAACTCATTGATGCATCTCAATATTCTCGGGGGCCAGTACAGGGAGATATGATCCTCAATAGCCTGGACCCAAGCCAAAAGGTATTAGTCTGGAATTATTTCTTGTCAATGATAGAATCAGAGTTGCAATATATATATATATATATATATATATATACTATATATATATATATAATATATATATATATATATTACTTTAATCCAGCCTGTGTTATACTGGGACAGTTTCACTATGTTTTTTTAAAAGTGCCTATTTTAAAGTACTGTGGTATAGGGTTTGAGTGTAACTGGGGCTTGAAGAGCAGGGTTCAAATGTCCAAGTCATGGAAACTCACTGGGTGACCTTGGGTGAATGACACACTCTCATCCCCAGAAAACCCAGTGACAGGTTTGCCTTAGGGTTACCATAAATCAGAAACAACTTGGATACACACAACATATTTTAGTACAGTACTTTAGTCCCGTTTCCTGTTTTAGACTATTTGCTGTGTTCTAGTGCACTACCTACCATCAAAGAACTGAGGGAGTCAACCCTCAGGGAAGAAAAATATTATTGTGTCCATAAAATGGAGGAAATGGTGACATATTGGAACTGTCCACTGATAAGCACTTCAAGAGTATGGTATATAAATGGAGAAAGAAAGGGAGGGAGAAACTGCCTAACTCAATATCCATTCTCCAACACTTGTGTGCCTGGTGGCCTTGTATCAAACACCCAGACATTCAGCAAACAATCAGAAAGAAGAGTCTGAATTCATATAGCTGTATAAATGTTAGGGCGTGACCAACATCTGATGAAATGGTTGCAGGCACACTCCTCATCTTGTCCAGACAAATATCACATGCATGGAGGACTCACAAATGAACAGTGCTAGTATGACATCTGAACACAGGTAGCCATGGAGAAGAAGATCTGGCTGTGTTCCTGAACCATCTGAACAACATCCACCCCAACATCCAATTCACTATGGAAAAAGAAAAGGAAGGAACACTGCCATTCTTGGATGTCCTAGTCATCTGCAAACGGATCAACGTCTGGGTCACACAGTATACAGAAAACCCACACATACAGACAGATACCTGCACAAGAACTGCAACCATCACCCAGGACAGAAAAGAAGCACAATCAAAACACTGGTAGACCGAGGAAAAGGCATCTGCGAACTCCACTTCTTGGAAGATGAACTGAATCACCTGGACCGGGCTCTACAGGCTAATTTTTATTTGAGCTCAGACATCAGAAGGGCTGCCAGGCCCAGGAAAACCCAGAGGAGTGAAGACAAGCAGCTACTCAAAGGGAAGGTATTTTTACCATACATCAAAGGAGTCAGAGACAGAACAGGCAAAGTGGTGAGGAAGCACAACCTTCAAATGGTTTACAAACCGACAAAGAAAATCCAGTGAATGCTTCGCTCAGTCAAGGACCAGAGAGACCCTCTCACAGCCGCAGGAGTTTACCACATACCATGCAGCTGTGGACAAGTCTACATAGGGACCACCAAACACAGTGTGCAAACAAGAATCAAGGAACACGAGAAACACTGCAGACTGGACCATCCTGAAAAAATCAGCAGTAGCAGAACATGCCACAAACCATCCTGGGCAGGGATGTACCCAAGGGGGGGGGGATCTGGGGGTCCGGACCCCCCCTTCCATTAGAAAAATGAATGGTGTGTGCTGCTGCGCCACCGCACTCAAGCCCCATTATAATGGTGGCACTTAGTCTGGACCCCCCCCTTCCTAAAATCCTAGCTACGTCCCTGTCCTGGGCATAAAATACTGTTTGAAACCACTGAAATTCTGGACCATGCCAAACACTACCATGTCAGGGGTCCACAGGGAAGCCATTGAAATCCACAAACACCTGGACAATTTCAACAGAAAAGAAGAAACCCTTAAAGTAAACAAGGTTTGGCTACCAGTCCTGAAAAATAGCAAGATAAAGACTCAACAAATGCAAATGAGAAATCTCCCAGCAGACAATGAGCACTATCAAGCAGACACGAACCCTCTTTTGCAGACCCTCCCATCCTGAGGCCTGCCATTAGCAACAGAACAATACATATGCAAATCACTCCTGCCTTTCCAGGTCACACAATATATACCCAAGTCCTTTCCAGGCAAGCATTCTCTGAAGATGCCAGCCACAGATGCTGGCGAAACGTCAGGAAGAAACTCTTCTAGAACATGGCCACATAGCCCAAAAAACGCACAAAAAACATGTATATTAATCTGAGGAAAATTGAAATAACATACGGCCATTGTGGTGTAATGGTTAATGCCAGACTTAGCCTTGGAAAATCCAGGTTGAAGTCCTCACTGAGCCATGAAGCTCACTAGCTGACCTTGGGCCACTCATTCTTACTCGGCTTGATATACTTTATGTTGGAAGCAGAAAAAGATGCAGAGATGCTTGCATCAACAGTACGTGCCTCTGGGGGCAATTATTGTGGAGATAATTAGGACCACTGTGCTGTTATCATCTTGTCTGTCTCCTCTTTGCCTAAACAAATATAGTCTCAACAATGATTTCATTTAGTGCTTCCTCAATCCCATCTCCCCTCTCTCTCAAACAAGTAGTTAGCCAGTACCACCGCAAATTTATCTCCCCCCTTTTATTTTCTATATGAATTTGTACATTCCTATTTATGAATCTCTAGAAGGCAATTCTTGCACTGAATGTTCAAATACTGGAGAAGCTGTTGTTGTTGTTGTTGTTGTTGTATGTCTTGAAGTCATTTCCAACCTATGACAACTCTAAGGTGAATCTATCATAGGGTTTTCTTGGAAAGATTTGCTCAGAGGATGTTTGCCATTGCCTTCCCATGAAGCTGAGAGCATGTTACTGGTCCAAGGTCACCCAGTGGTTTCATGGCTGAGTGTGAATCGAACCCTGGTCTCCAGAGTCCAACACTCGTACACTACACTGGTTCTTTTTAACTTTATACTTACTTGAACATTCAGTGCAAGGGTTGCCCTCTAGAAATTCCTAAATAGGGATGAGACATCAGGCTGTTGATGTAATGCTTCCCAAACAACAGTCCTCAAGATGAGTTCCAAACACAAGTCATTTAGTTTCCCATTACAGAATGTGATTCATGTGGTGGCAAGAATAATTGGCAAAGGCACGTGGATATTGTGTGAGCTCAGAAGCTTTATCTTATCCTTCTTCAACAAGACAGGAATTGCTACTAGCAGGAAATAAGTGCAATCACACATATGCTCTCACATTGCATTTTGAGTGCTAATTTTAAAAGGTGAGTATCTTGTAATATGCAAAGGATGGTGTGTGTGTGTATGCCACCTCTTTCAGGTATATGCATCGTTAGCTAATACACACAGCAGCTCAGATAAATAGCTTTCCAGGAATATTTTTTTTATCCATTTTTTTCTGCAAATTTTATTAGCTTTCAATTACAATGCATCCAGCTCAACAGTTCAACATTACTTTTAAAGACCAATGTGTCCAAAGATACTCATTCAATTGCTATTCAAATAATTATCCAATCATCTATCTGATGAAGTCTCCTAATACAGTTTAATCCCTAGTTGTAACTGATTGGCCAAACATTGCTAAGTTTAGAACACATTCTGAATTTGTTAAAGAGGTTTCTAAAAGACTTGTCCTTTTGAAAACTACCATGCATTACACCCACATTTTGTGATTCAGGGTATGGTTTTGATTTTTAAAAAATCTGAAACATATGGCATGATGTTGTGTCCTTGGAGAATATGCATACCCTGCTATACATTTCTACAGCAAACATTAAATTTGTAAGAACCCTAGAAGATTATCAGACGGGGAGCAGGAGAGAAGCTCGTCCTTATCCCATCTGTGGCAGGGATCACGCAAAAGACTTTCACTCTTGACATGCTGATTCTGTTGTAAATCTGTCAGTGAAGAGGAATTGCATTAACGGGTTCTTCCGTTAATGCGAAATGATGGAACAACGACAGGATCAGCATGACGTCATATGAGTTTTTCACCAGATCGCTGTCATTTGTGCTTCCCAGACAGGACAATGTCCAGATCAGCACTACGTCATCTGAAAGTCCATGCCGTGATTGCCTGGGAAGGATGGGACAAGCACAGGAAAAAGATGGAACAAGAATGTCCTGTCCCTCATCTGATAATCTCTCTAGTCTTTGCCCACAGTTTCAGAAGGACTGAAGATTTTGTAAAGTGTCTTAAGACCTTATCACACAGGGGAAATGAGGCAAAATTAGGGGTTTAATCAGCAATTATCCCATGCAAAATGTGATATCACAGTTAAGATTTTCATACAACATTGCTATTAAACATCCAATAAACAGCAACAAATCATTCACGGGGAAATCCTGAAAATGATTTGTTGCTGTTTATTGCCTGTTTAATAGTGATGTATATGAAAATCTTTTGCAATATCGCATTTTGCATGGGATAATTGGTTTTTAAACCTGATTTTCCCCATGTGACAAGGTCCCTCATATTGTTCACATTTAACCCGCTTGGGTCTTGGGTCTTACAGATGTAATTGTGTAAAAGAGATGTACCTTTTGAGAAGGTAAGGGCCAGTCCTGCTATTACGTATGGGTGAGGTAATCATCTTAGGTAGCAGCTGCTGAGGGACAACTTCAGCAACATCAGCAGCTCCTCTGCTTTGAGAGGATGGAAATGTGTATGTCACTCAGGATGTCTTGGACATTATTTAGAACACTGTACCAACACTGTAAACCCAGTTGGATTCTGTTAGTGATATGAAGAGAGATAACTTTGGATTAGGTCCTATTGTCCTACTGGGGGAATGTGAGAGACAGTCCTGTATCATACAAGCACAGCAATTGATATTCTGAAGCAGCAGTTGAGCAGCCATCAGTCCCACCCACTCCACAGGGTCTAACAGAGGAATAATACAAGCTCAGTCTCTCTCTTTCTTTCTGTATGTGCATGTGTGTGAGTGAGATAGGTCTACTTACAAATAGTAAAAGTTTCATAACATCTCATGGTGAGAAGCTCTGCAATCCATACTCTTTAAACATGGGGGGGGGGGCAGATAGAGAGAATTGCAGATTACAAAATTGAGTACTAAAACCAACAAACAGGAAATAACACATACTCTTAGAAAGAGATGCAACCTAGCAACTAGTGCATATAGGTATGCTAAGGCTGCTGCCTCCAGCAACATAGATGCTGGTGCTATAGAGTGTGTTTTTATAATATCTACCTGTACTTACAAGTAAGTTCCATTAAGTTCACCAGGACTTGCAGCTAAGTAATTGGGTGCAGTATTACAGTTCAAGTCTATAAACTTACTACGTCTAAAGCTTAACCTTGCAGAGAGCACTATCATATTTTTAATAACCTTCTTATAGATCTGTTCTCCAAGACTCATAACAAAATGGAATCCATTTGCAAAGATGCATAATGATTTCTAAGTTATTACAGCACACTATAATCAGAAAACTGAAGTCTAGAAAATACTTTTAAAATGGAAACTGTCTGAACTATTAAACAATTTATTACTTTCCATTTTAGGCTGCGAGAAAGCACTAAGTGCACAATAATTGCTCTCCCAAACTTAGTACTGATCCCCACAGCACTGACTCACACCGAGAGGGATCAGAAAGGGAATTCTGCAGGACTCTACATAGTTATGGAACAATGATTCCACTTTTAATGTTGTGGTTACATCCTATGGAATCCTGGTATTTGTTTATCCTCCAACATTTCTGAGATGAAAACCGGAACACAAAAAACAAACAACATGAGGATGTGATCAAGATGGCAAATGTTATTGAGGGAAAAAACATAAGCTAAGATAATATGTATCTTGCATAAGGTGCTGTTTCTAAACACTTTTCAAGGGAAGCCTCATATAAAGTGCATTACAGTAGCCTAATCGAGAATTAACTAAGGCATGAACCATTATGACCAGATCTGCCTTCCACAAACTCAGTTTGCAGCAACTGAAGTAAGCTGAGGACAAAGGGGCAGCGGGGGGAGGAAGAGAGAGAAACCTGGACATTCTGTCCCATTGGGGATAAGGCACTTTAAAAAGAGTGCAGTAATCTCCAAATAGTGACAGTTGAAGGATATGGATTTGTAGTTTAGGGAGGAATGTTCAGAATTCTCAGCCAGAGAGCTTTAGTGCCTCACCAAACTATAAACATCAGGATTCCTAAGAGGCAGCCATACAGTTATAGTAGACTCATAGTGCTACAATTGTGCTTAATTTGTCCCCTCACTTTCAAGACATCTCTCTGAATAAAAGAACTAGAGTTCACTGTCCCTGCACAGTATCTTGGTTTTGGGAATATAAGGATACCAGGTCATCAATCCTACACCATTCCCTTTTATAAAATGATCCACTTTACTAATTTCTCATAATCTAGGTGGCTCATCACTGTGAGAGGCTGCTGGGTCAGGAGAAGACATGCAAGATGCATTCCTATGTCCAGGCATTTGTTTGGAGTACCAGGAAAGAATAAACCTCATAACCCTTCTGTTCAAAAATCCATTCCTTGTTACTTCAAATTTTCTTTATTCCAACAATATAATTTGAAGTATGAAAAGGAAGTAATTTTTATTGCTGCCATTGCTAAATAACAGCATTCGAAATCCTTGCCAATCTTCTGCAAATTACTGAGAAAACCCAGCAGTTACATTTCCCATTACCTTCCCCTACACTAGGTTATTTCTCTCTACCACCATTTAAGTACCCATCTGATTGCTCTAGCTACTTGCCAAACATTGGACCAGAGGTCTTGGCAACTGGAAATATTTCTGTGGAACACTAAAGTAATTGAAAGAAATGGAAAATACTTTCTCTTCTGAGCCATAGCAGTCAAATGCTATTATTCCTCCCCTTCTATAGAATGTGATTACAAACATTAAACATCTATACAGGGGTAACAAGAACATTTTCAGCCTTTGCTCAGAACATCTTAAAATCTAGTCAATAAGAAACAGTGCAGCAATTTTCACACTACACAATACATTTCTGACAGAAAAAGTTCCTATGTCAAACTGAATCTTGTTTTGTGACATTGCTAATTCACAAGAGAATTTGATTTTCCTAACAAAGCTCTTACTCATCACACAGTAAAGGCAAAATGCTTTGGCTCTGTGATATTGATGGCGTAGAATCCCATTTGTGAGAGAGTATAACAGAGCTTGGATAAATGTCTCATTTGACATCTGCCTCCCTATACAAACTTTACAAGAAAATAAAGGTCAGATGAGACATTTATAAATGTTTATAAATTATTTATATTTATATTTATAAATCTGTCACAAATGGGAGTCTGGGCCACCAATATCACTTCCAATTTGTTGTTGTTGTTGCACATGAAGGAGTTCCTGCTCTGAGGAAAAGTAGAGGATGGGACTTCAGGCACTGTGGGGGGTTTTGGGAGGCAACAGATCAAATAACAGCCCTCTGTAGTCTGAGGTAAGTTCTTAGAAGGTTCTCCTTTTCTGCAAGTTCTCTTCTTCTGCATTATAGTGTTGCAATACGTATGTTATTGCTATGTGCTTTCAAATTGACTCCAACTTATGATGAACTTATCCCAGGGTTTTCATGGTAAGATTTATTGAGAAAAGTTCACCACTGCCTTCCTCTTAAGCTGAGAGAGTCACCCAGCAGGTTTCCATGAATGAACAGGGCTTTGAACCCTAGGAGATTACCGCACTAGGGTAAAAGTGTTCTCCAATGTGTTCTCACGGGCGTGAGCCTGGAGCATGATGAGAACCAGAACGCTAGTTTACCGCACGGCAGAACGCTGCCGTTGCCGCCGGGCATTCCAAATGTGTTCCCAATGTGTTCCAGGGAGGCCATTTCTGGAAACGGAAAACCATTCCCAGAAATGGCCTCCCTGGAACACATTAGGAACACATTTGGAACGCCCGGCGGTGACGGTGGCGTTCCGCCGTGCGATAAACTAGCGCTCTGGTTCTCATCACGCTCCAGGCTCGCGCCCGTGAGAACACATTGGGGAACGCTTTTACCCTAGTGTGGTAATCTCCCTAGTCTCTGGAAATCCTTCTCCAACCATCAAACCACTATATCAGCCTGGCTCCCACAACACAGAAACTCCCTGAAATGCCTATAGCAGGCTTCTCTGGCTGTCAGATGTGGAGGACAGTCAATTGTCCAGCCCCATGTGTCAGGGACCAGCACTGTAATTGCACCTATTTGTACAATTGTTACCCATTATTATCTATTGGTGCAACAGCTGAGGAACTGAGACCAAGGGTCACCACTTTGAGTAGCACTGGTGTATAAAAATAAAGATAGTTTCTTCTTTGACA
>NC_056525.1:207638219-207648005 GCF_019175285.1 Sceloporus undulatus | reverse complement strand
ATTATTATTATTATTATTATTATTATTATTATTATTATTATTATTATTATTAATATAGCACTGTAGATTCCCATAGTGCAGGGCATACAAACAATAAAATAAATAAAGTAAACCTGCCCATGGAGTACAATCTAAGAACTAATAGCATAATATATATAAATAATACATAACAATAGAGGAAAGGGTTCAATAAAGTAAAGCAAGTAACAAATTAAAAACATCAAATAACAAATCATAGTCATGCAATGCCTGGGAACGTTTCTCGAAACAGAATTATTTAGATCTAAATAAAGAGAAGGGAGTGGAGAATCACCAGTACAGGGATAAATATAATTGGGAAGAACAAATGCTTGGTAAGGAAAATCTGACAGATAATAAATTTCTGTTCCATTATTGCAGCTGAGTCCTGTTTTGACATTGACTTCAAAGTGGATAACAGATACATATACAGATCATTTTATCCTTTATTGGAAACATATTTTCTCATGTCTTCACTTTGTGCTTATAAGCGCCTATATTTTACATTAGCTTTTCTCTCTTGTGTACTGAATTCTTTCAGTTTGTCAGGACCAAGAAAAAATTGTACTTTTTAACTTTTTAAATTGTATTTGACTATAACAATTATGGTCATAATATATATAATGACTCCTTCTTCCTAAACAGGTGTCAATCTCTCCCTTTCTCACTCATGGAATCATAAACTTTATCGTTGCCAATCACTATGACTATAAACTGTCTTTCAAATAATTACATGTTGTTTGTATATTAATCATAACCTTCCAAAAGGCCATTTGTTCAAAACTGTTCTTGTTCCAAAGGATGTTTAAGTCCAATATTTACTTGAGTACTAAAAACAATAAAGGGCTTCCAAATACTCTCAAATGTGTCTTGTTTTATGTCCCCTCTTGCTACTCTTGCTTTGTATGTTAATTTTTCTGAAAGGACTATGAAATATATCATATTTAACCACTTTTGTATGGAGTGATTTTCTAATGCTTTCCATTCTTTAGCCATTTCTAGTCTTGTAGCACTTGATGTAAGTAATATAAGATCCTTATTTGACAAATATTCATTTTCACTTTCAAATATAAAAATAATTAATAGTGCTGCTCTAAAGTAAACCTCTTCAACATTTGGCTTATCCATCTGTTATACTGTGCTCAAATTATAAGAGGACCAAATGGAGCCTGTATCTTTCATGCTGGCTTCCTTAATCATCATTTTTAAACAATGGTACATGGGGATGCTTTTGCAAAAGTTGAGGAAGGTCAACATGTAGTTTTAGATGCATCTTAACAGCTCTACTTTCTCCTCTTTCCAAAAAGGTAACTTTGGCCCAGTACAGACCGCTGGTTTGCAGCAGCCTGAGGCCAATTTTAGGGTTTCGGACTGTGCAGCATCTGCATGCTCCAGAACCCTAACACGTATGGACGGTGTCATCTTTATGTGGCATCATCCAAATGGCACACATGTGCAAGACACAAGCTTGGCACCACATCTGCACCTCTGGGCACTGTGCTTGCATCATAGATGTATCACAGTGCGCCAATGGCGCACTGATGACATTGTCCCTGTGAGCCAAAAAATCCCATTTTTTCCATGCGGTTTGGCTGCTGTGGTGTCTCTCAGGAGGGAAACTGGGTGCCTCCAGCCCGTCCCTTTGGGGTGGTCTGGAAAGCCCCTTCCTCTCACAAGAGTACATGGCTACATTTGAGTATGGTGATGAAAATCTTTTGACATCCAATTTAATCAATCCAGCAGCTAACAACATATTCCTGTTGCTTTACTTCACTGTTTATCTCAAAGAGTTTCTCTCATAATGAGAAGTACATTTTACTAATTATAACTCATTACATTTTGATTAAAAACCTAAACAGAGACAATGTCGTCCATGAGGGAAAAGGCTTTTTTCTTGACTTGTTAACTTCTTACTTATGAAATCATTTACAATCCTGAAATTATACTTCTATCCCAAGAATTTGTCCCTAATCCTGTAATCAACCAAAATATGTTGCAGTTGCATTTGTCAGTTTCTGCTAGGTCTCCTTGTTAGTAGAAAAATCCATAGCAACATAATTAAATTCCATGCAAATATGTTTTAGAAAAAGAAAATGTGGATTTGTTCTGAATCCATCTAATGGCTTTCCAAGCTCCATTCCTCCTTGGTTTTTGTTGGTTTTTCAATCATATTACTCCTTTGGAAAGACTGGAATTACTGCAAGATTTCTTGTGCTAGTATTACACCAGGGTTGCCATCTGACTATTAAATGACTTGTCCCATTCCCAGGACTTCTAATGGCAGTTTGACCTGAAGGAATCAGAAGGTGAAGATTTTCAAAGCACGAAATAAAATTATCACATGCTAATGACTAATGAAGTTTCTGTTAAAGACACAAGAATAGAGGCTGATAAAAAAAAAGAAAAAAGAAAAGCTGGAATGACATGTTAATTAGAACATTGGTGTTAACTTTATATATCTCTGTGTATGTGTGCTATATTCTTCAGAAAAAAAATCATTTCCTAAATAAACATAGTCTACATTGCTTCCAGCAAAAATCACCTGTGCTGCATACTTACACACTGTTCCACAGTTAATAACATTTTCTCATTTTCAGGTAAAATGTGTGAAATCGTTATACATGCACTGTTTAAGTTATTCTACCTTTCTCCTCCACAAATGCTTAGTAAAAATAGAGCTGTTAAGCTTAACCTGTTAATTGACAGAATCAGCCTGAAGATGGTAGAGAAGCTGGAAATAATTAGAGTAGTAAGATGCCACACTGTATCTTTTCCATATAAGTGAAATGATTGTTGCTTAGAATAAGGCTGTGACTCTTAACAAATGCAATTTCCCAGCATTTTGGATATTGAAAGAAAATGGAATCCTGGTTGTGCAGTGGTTAAATATCACTACTGCAACCACAGGGTTGTGAGTTTGATCCCAGGCAGGGCTCTAGGGTCCACTCAGCCTTACATCCTTTCAGAGGTTGGTAAACTGAGTATCCAGGTTGTTGGAAGCAATTGGCTTACACATGGTAAACTGCTTAGGGAGTGCTTGTTCACTGATAAGCAGTATATAAATGTACTTGCTATTGCTATTGCTGTAAACTGTAAGACTGTTTGCTATATTGTTTTATGATCAAGACTGGGTTCAAGGAAGACTAAACTTTGTTTTAGATGTTTTGAATCTGGACTTGGCCCAAGAAAACTTCTTAAATGGCCTTTGCCAGAACAATACCTAAGCACAGCAAGAAGAGGTTAAGGGAGCAGCTAGCCTTAAAAGGAGCCAATGTGGCATGGTGGTTTGAGCCCATGGAAACCCATGGGGCTAACTGAGAAATCAAACTTTCTCAGCCTCAGAGGAAGGCAAAAGCAAACCTCCTCTGAATAAAGGAAGGAAGAAAACCTTCCTCCTGAAAAGAAAATCTGTGATAGTTTCATTTTGAATTATGCAATTTATGCATCTGAGGAGGTAGGCTCAAGTCTATGAAAACTCATGCTACCTGCTTCTTTCTTTTCAGTTAGGCTCAAAGGTCCTACTAGATAACTTTGCATACTGAGTTTCACTCTAGGGTCACATTAGTCAGAAATGATCTGAAGGCACACCAGAACAGCTTTAAGGGATTTTAATTCCTCTTAAGAGGAGAACTGGAACTTGATCAGACTTAGAATTTGAGGTCAAGAAATGTCAAAAGTATAGAACAATATGGAATATAGAAGAAAGTTCAGTGATTAACTGGTTTCCCAGTACTTGTCACTTCTAGGTTTGTCCAGTTGCATCACAGAAATGTTGGGCAAACCTTGCAAAGCCTTAAAGGTTGGAAAGTGATCTGTATCTTCCCATATGAGCTTGTCCAACTCTAAGATCTTCAGGGAGGCATTTTTCTTTATTCACAACCTTCACAGATACATTTGGTGGGAACGTGGGAGAGGGCCTTATATGGCTGCTCCTAGACTTTGGTTGGTACTCCTTTCCTAGGGAATTTTGGATGGATCCTTCTTTGCTGTCTTTTCAGCAATGGGTGCTGACTTTTTTGTTCCACCACCACCACCACCACTATCATCATCATCATCATCATCATCATCATCATCATCATCATCATCATCACCATCTTAGCTGTAAGTCTTTGGGATCTAGTTTTATAATAGAAGGGCTTTTTATTGTGTTATCCTCCTTTTATTATTTCTTTTAAAGTAATATTTAATTCTGTTTTTACTACAATACTGTTTTAACCTCAACTTTTTAATGTATTTTTATTGTAATTTTCTCTCTTTTGTAAGCCACTTTGAGGTCCAGCCTGGAAAAAAAGGTTGGGTATGAATAAAGAGATTGCTGGGTGGAAGTTAGTCCAGCCTTGGCTTTTTCTATCTCTTGACCCCTTGTATTTTCTTTCGCTATCTCTTATAGCAAGGAGGATTCCAGTTTTTTCTGCTGGAGGGTAGCAAAGATTGCAGTACAATTGCAACCACATTTTAGATTTTAACATCATGGGAGAAGAGGAAGAAATGGCTGCTTTGCTACACCTTGTCATTCCAATTCTTATCCATATTGGTACTCAATTAAAGTCAAGTTTGCTTTGGAAGATGTGTTTGGGGACAGATCTAGGCATGACTGGGAACTGGCACAGCAGCTACTTCAGCCATTACACACATTGCTACTGTTAAAAGTAATAATAATTCCCCTGCTCTTTCAGCCTAGGCACTTGAGGGGACAGACAAACAAAAGGACCCTGGCAGTGATATGGCAAGAAAATCCACATCTCCACCATGCCCCCATTTCTTCAACACTTTAAAACTGTTGCCCTGAATATGTCAAAGGATTCTCATAGGTCAAATTCACCAGAGTTTTTTTTTTTTAAATAACACATGCTGGAATTTCAAGCCCAAGTACTTTCAGTGGAAACCATCCATATGTTCAATTGCAGTCATCATGCAGTCAGTGACAAGCATGCTTATGTGAATAGGTCCTGATACGTAGGAAAGGAAAACAGGAGACAGTTATGTAAGAAAGTGTTATTTAGGCAATTTGATTCATGTAAATTTACTAGAGGGGATAATAATCACATCTGCAATGACACTTAGGAATTTATCACATGAGGCAGTAAATTTTAATTGGAGCAGGATAATCATGTTTTTGGCTTGATATTATCAAATGATGTTGACTATCTTCATTTTTCTCCCAGTGGAAGACTGTTTGGCAAGCTTTTTTATTTTCATTAACATAAAACCTCAGTTAACGACCCCTTTCTCACTACTGTTGTGCTTCACTTTATAGTGTGATAGTTCAAGTTTGCTTTAATGGCAGTTTTGGGTGGTGAGGGGGTGGTCAGTGGGTGTGCGTTAGGTGTGTCTTATCTAGTGATAAGGCGTGAAGGAGAAGGGAAGCCAAAATGTTGCTCACTGCCCCTGCCCCTTTTTCCAGTCCCCCCCTCTCTCTCAGACACACCCACACATGCTTGGAAACATAAGGGCAAAATAGACTTAAAGTTTAAGAAAGCATTTATTTTATTAACCCTTGGCATCTTTCTTGCTTTTTTCTATCTTCAGGCTTCTTTCAGGCTCCCTTCCAATACAGTATAAATAAAATATATAAAATGAATGGTCCTAGGATTTTTCAATAGGTTTACACAGAGTAAGTACTGGCAGACAGATCAGATGAATAGATCAGTAGCTGTTTCCTGCTACTTTCATCTGCCAGCAATAAGTCAGGTCTAACCAATCAGAAAGCCCACCCCCTCAAAAAAAGAAGAAGGTATTTTAAAACATAAAGCTGTTTTCATTTATATTTCATTTCTGTTTCATGGTGGGGGGGGAGTTTCTCTCTCTTTCATTCTGTGTGTGTGTGTGTGTGTGCCAAGAGGAACAAGGGTAATGTCTTGGCAGCATGTGATAAGCTTTACTAACCCAGTAATCCTAAAAAGATTTTGTGTATAATAGAAAACAGAGTAACCCCGATTGCATAGCATTTTCAGAAATAATACTTTTGTAGTGGAAGAAGAGTCCTTCTGTAATAGTGTCCTTAGAAGACAGAAAGAAGACTGAAAATGATCTTTACAGAACAAAGACCAGAGCCAAAACTATGAAAATGAATTGCAACAGAGAGAAGTGTAAAGTTTTACATTTAAGTAGGGAGAATCAGTTGCTCTGAATCAGTGAGCGATGCCTGGCTTGGTAGTACAGGTGTATGGCACCTAAGGGTTTTAGTAGACAACACAACAATTATTCATTGCAATGCCATGGCTAAAAAAACAAAGGAAATTCTACACTGCATCAACAGAATTGTATTGTATACAAGTCATGGGAAGCCAGAAGAATACAATACACAAGAATGCACTTTTAAAAAAAATATTGACTGTTAATGAAGCTGACAGGGAATTTTACAGGATTGTTGCAGCTTCACTCACTGGTGGGAGGGGGCTGGAAATGCTATCCTCCTTGTGCCATGACTGAGAATATGTCAACATAGTTTTACTGAATATGGAACAGTTATGGATCCATTATTCTGGGTTACACATCTGTAACTGTAATACAGAATGTTACCTTATGTTAATAAAATGGGACATGGCCAGAGAAAAGTGACAAATGTTTTGGGGCCTGGCAACCAAATCCTAGAAGAAAGGCTGATGAAACTGGGTGCAATTAGTTTGAAGAAGAGATGATTAAGATGATTAGGCAGGCATTTGGTTCTTAACTTGTTGTGACAGATGTAGCTTTTAATGGGAGCTGTTATGTTCATACTTTATTATGTTTTAAATATGTTATAAAACTGTTTTTAACTTTTGTTTTTAAAACAGAACTGTGATTAAATTGTATTTTAGCTTCTGTATTCATAGTTTTTTGGTTGCACTTTGCATAGGGTTATAGTCTACATGAGGAAAGCAGAATTCCATTTCTTATCCTCATCTCACCCTCTGTAAAACCGAGACACTAATATTCAACCTCACAAGGCTGCTATGAGGATGAATGATGGAAACTCCATAAATCACTGAATCCAGTTAAAGTATTATATAAATATAGGAGCCTCATCTGTCATAATCACAGCAAATAAATGCCATATGCCCTGTTGCCCCCTGATAACAGGAAGCAAATGGCAACCTTTCACTCTTGGGAAAAAGTGGAAACAGAGGAAGTGTGTCACAAAGGTAAGGATTTTTTTAAATCTCTTCCCCCTCCTGATTTTATATTGAACTGTTATTTAAATGAATGTTTTTCACCTGTTCCATATTTATTTTGATGCTTTGCTATGCAGTATCCTATCCCTTTGCACTAGTGAATGCTAGTGTCTTACAATTAGTAATTGCAATTAGTAATTACAACTTGCCATGTTTTCTTTACTGGCTGAAATGCAAAGAAGTGTTAATATGCAGCTTTATCAGCTATACAAATTTCTAAGAATTAAAAAGGGGAAAAGGAAGAGAGACAGACTGAGCAAGAGAGAGAAAGTGGGAAATTAAGGATTTAAAAATTTAACATTTCCCGTTATAAGGTAAGGCAATGCAGACATTGAGTAATGAGCAAAGAAAACGTCTCCACATTTACAAAAGGCAGCAGCCAATTTCAAACTTTATAAGAATCCATGGGATTTAAGTCTGTGTGTGTGTGTAAAACTGTTATTCTGTGCGCTCAACCTCCTGTATTCATAATAAGGTTTGACAAGAGCCTGTGGGTATACAAATGTATATGTAGAAGGTTCCTGTGGGTATTGGCGATTCTTTTCCTTATGTACATTCATATAATATTGGAAAGCGAATCCGGACAAGTTAGATTCTTCCTCTGGCACTGGATTTTGTGAGGAAAAGAAATCTATTGAAGATCAAACAATAGTCTTTCCTTGAGCACTACTTGACCTAACAGTGATGTTGTAAATCCCATTTTCAGTCCAATACTATATGCTTCAGCTAGCATGAACTTGTAGGAGACCAAAGCACAAAAACAATTAAAATAAAGATATGTTTGATGTGTTTATTTATTTATTTACTGTATTTATACCCCATTCTTCATCCACAAAGTCTCTCAGAGCTGCTTACAAATAGTTAATTAGAATTTCCCTGCCCTCAGGCTTACAATCTAAAAAGACATGACACAAAAGGAGAAAGGAATGGCAGTGGGAAGGGGAATGAGTCCATTGGTTCTTCTCTCCCTCCGAGGGCTGGATCACGGCAGATGGACTGGAGGGAGGGCTGTTCTTCTTACTTTAGGCTACACCAAGTCTATCACCACTACTACCACCACCACCACAACAATAAATTGTATTTCTTTCCCATCTCTTCTCATGGCTCAAGGTGGCATAAAACATGCTAAAATATAAAACACATAAAAACAGTTTAGCAGTCAAAATATAATACTATAAAACTATTAAAGTACAGTAACAACCCCCCACCCCCAATTCATGGGTGATCCGTTCCAGACCTCCTTGCAAAAATCACAATTTGCACATATTCGAGTCCCATAGAAATAATGAGGCGTGTGCCCATGGCGCGCCACCATTTTATTAATGGCTGCTTATCCCTCTCGTGAAGAGCAAGACCATGGATTCCAAGTCTACAAAAAGGGAGGGACAACTGTACACTCATATAATAAGTTAGTTAGAGTTAGTATGCACCACCAGTAGCAAAGTCAAGAACACTTCAGAAAAATATTTCATTAACATCTTTGAAAAAAAGAAAAACAAAGTGCAGTCATTCAACATAAAACAGTAGTGGGTTAGATTGGTTATTTTAGCTTCCTACTGAAATGCTCCCATTTTCATTCATGTGCCTTTACTTTCTAAAAGAATGAAAAATGAAACAAGTAAGCCCTCTTTCATTCTTTTAATGATGAAAATGAATAGAAACTGGGAAAATAATGAAAGGAAAATTATCTCATTCATTCTTTTCTTTTTCAATGGATTTTTGAAAATGGATTTTTTAAAAAATATTTTCTGACAAAAGAAGGCAATATCTATTATGCAACCAGCTATTCACCATAGAACAATAGTCATCAGTACACATTATGTCTGGCATCCCAAAATGAAGTCTTATGATTTTCCTCATCATTACCTTGTTGCTTTCACTGCAAGGTGACTTTCAGAGAGGTATTTGACTGACTGGGGACTTACACAATGTTTATAGTGTGAAATATAGCAGGTGAAATTCAGTCAAACTGCTGTAATTGTTTATGAGGTACACCTTATACTGTTCTTTTAAGATTGTGAGCCACTCTGGGTCCCAGTTTTGGGGAAAGAGCAGGATACAAACAAACAAACAATTTCTAACCAATGAAGCTTTAACCAAATTCTATTCCAGTAATTGTCTTCAATGTGGATGGCCAGATTTGTCTTCCAAGAGGATTTTAGAATCATAGAATCATAGAGTTGGGAGAGACCATAGGGGCCATCCAGTTCAACCCCCTGCCATGCAGGAAATCACAATCAAAGCATCCCCAACAGATGGCCATCCAGCCTCTGCTTGAAGACCTCCAAGGAAGGAGACTCCACTACACTCCGGGGGAGTTTGCTCCACTGTCGAACAGCCCTTACTGTCAGGAAGTTCCTCCTAATGTTGAGGTGGAATCTCTTTTCCTGCAGTTTGCATCCATTGCTTCGGGTCCTAGTCTCTGGAGCAGCAGAAAACAAGCTTGCTCCCTCCTCAATATCACATCCCTTCAAATATTTGAACAGGGCTATCATATCACCTCTTAATCTTCTCTTCTCCAGGCTAAACATCCCCAGCTCCCTAAGTCGTTCCTCGTAGGGCATGGTTTCCAGACCTTTCACCATTTTAGTCACCCTCCTTTGTACACGCTCCA
>NC_056525.1:207632984-207633219 GCF_019175285.1 Sceloporus undulatus | reverse complement strand
ATCGAGGAGCCCCATCCAGGGCCAGGCTAGGGCTTGGGAGACAGCCTCTCTCAAGCTCCAGCCAGGCTTTGGAGGACTCTGCAATCGAGGAGCCCCATCCAGGGCCAGGCTAAGGCTTGGGAAACAGAATGCAGGGAGGGAAGTCCTTTCAGCCAATCACAACAAGGCAGAACATGGGAACGGAAGTAAGAACGGATTACATTACCGCTCTGACATTTCTTGGACCGTTTTAAAA
>NC_056525.1:207621130-207632959 GCF_019175285.1 Sceloporus undulatus | reverse complement strand
AGCTTGAGAGGAGGCTGTCTCCCAAGCCTAGCCTGGCCCTGGATGGGGCTCCTCGATTGCAGAGTCCTCCAAAGCCCTGGGAGCTTGAGAGAGCTGTCTCCCAAGCCCTAGCCTGGCCCTGGATGGGGCTCCTCGATGCAGAGTCCTCCGAAGCCTGGCGGGGAGCTTGAGAGAGGCTGTCTCCCAAGCCCTAGCCTGGCCCTGGATGGCTCCTCGATTGCAGAGTCCTCCGAAGCCTGGCTGGGGCTGAGAGAGCTGTCTCCGAGGCCCCAGCGAGGCCCTTGGACAAAGGTTTAAAAATGTAGGACTTTTTTTTTTAATTTCCTGGGCAGGAAATTTTTTAAAGTCCTACATTTTAAAACCTTGTCCTACATTTCCCCCGGTTTGGAGGTCCCCAGGGATGGCAACCTCCAGCCAGGCTTTGGAGGACTCTGCAATCGAGGAGCCCCATCCAGGGTCAGGCTAAGGCTTGGGAAACAGAATGCAGGGAGGGAAGTCCTTTCAGCCAATCACAACAAGGCAGAACATGGGAACGGAAGTAAGAACGGATTACATTACCGCTCTGACATTTCTTGGACCGTTTTAAAAATGTTTCCACAAGCTTGGATCACTTTCTCATCCGTTCCCTCCGAGGAACACATATGGAACGCTTTGAGGGGTATGTAGAACGCGATGGGAACCTGATGGGGACAGAAACGTGCGGTAAAGTTGAAAGTGTTCCGTTCCAATCGGGTTCCAAAAATGTTCTCGGAACGCGATGCGATAAACTCCTTTATCTTTACTAATGTAGAAATGGTCATGTTGCTCTGTGCCTCTGCTCTGGAATCTGTGAGCTGTGGTAAAGGGAATGTACAGTTCTCAATGCATCAGCCAGCTGAGATGGAGAGAAATCATTACTTGTGCATCTCAGCAAGGTGAAAGCCAATGCTTCTATTCACAAATGTTGCAGTAAGCATTTTAGAGCTGCAGAGAGACACACAGTGCTTATTTTTATTGTGCACGGTCATAAACAGTTACAGCAGTTTGATAGAACATTACCTTCCATAGTTCCAACTCCCCAAACCCTTAGATGTTTAGTTTGGTGAGGTACTTAGAAATTTCTACTGGAGACTTTAATGCTCTTGCTGGGGGGGGGGGGAACGACTATAACAGGACTCTAAGTGCCTCATCAAACTGCAAATCCCAGGATGGAGCCACAGTAGTGGAAATGCTATTGAAATGTTGTGATTGTGCACTGTGGATGCATCTTTAGACTTTTTTTTCTTTCCTTATTACCTTAATTTTGTATAGTCAGAATACAATACAAGTATTCTGGAGAAAGTTTATGCTTCTTAGGGACTACTGTTGGAATACAATAGCTTTTGTAGTCCTAATAAAAGTTATTACCCATTTCTCTTAATAGCCACATGATTTATTTTTTAAAAAAATTATAATTACAATAGAGATGCAGGGGGAAAAAAGCAAAGTAATACAATAAAATAGGAATAGCTGTTATAGTAGCTACCTTGGTGGCTACCTAGCACTGGTAGTGCACTGTGGTTATAGACAATGGATAACCACCAGGCAAGCCCATACTCCTATATGCCAGTATCATAGTTTAAGTCATAAACTTTATAGTACAATAAGAAGACTGATGTGCCTGTTAAGGGAGGGGGTAGTAGGAGATCAATAGAGAATATAAAGCATGGATCAGCTTACTTAGACTGATGTGTGGATAATCATAAAGAAGGAAGAGAAGTCAGCTTAGCTTCTCTTTGCAGCTAAATATGCATTACTGGAAGACATTTTCAAGCACACTCCAGCAAAACTGAGACAAATCTGTCTCCTGAGCCACTGTTAAATAAATGTATGATCTTGGTAAAAGTAACTCATATAATAGTCCATTCTTGTTGGCAGAATCAGGTTATGCAAACTGCTAGAGACAACACAGTGAAATTGTTCAACAAAGAAAGAGTTAGGAAAGGGGGACTTTTCAGCACATTTCTACCAAAATGCTGTTGATTTATATAAAAACACAGGTGTAATGTATTTGTAGAAATCTGAGATATAACACTGTAGACTCAGCATAGACATTACTGTCACTCCAATGAGAAATTTGAAAGACCCTAACCCTGGTTCCCTCTGCAGCAAATGCTTCCTCTTGCAGGCTTGATAACATTATACCCTGATGGCCGGGTGCATGATTTCACCATATTTTAAGGATCAGTGAGTCCTTTGCAATCTTTTGCATTTCAGAATGTCATCCTTTTTAACTGTAATCATCAGATTTTATCACAGCTTTGAGTTGTTCACTTTATTTCACTTCTATTTCTTAACCATTTGGATTTTGCCATTTTTGTCCTACATTGCAAAATGAAATCTTGAAAAAGAACAGTCATGACATATTACTGAGATTATCATATACAGTGATACAATGCAGTAATTTTAGCCAGCAACCTTTTATCAGACTTGCTAAACATTGCCAACACTGGATGATTTCATTTTAGCAGCACTGATCTCCTTTTGATCTGAAAGGACTGTAAATCTTCTTTGGGCTTCTCTGCCATTATTTCTCAGTTGTACAAATCCTTGCTTCCAGTGCATTGTCACTCCGACCATGTGCATATGCCAGCTCCATTCTTTTTAAATGCACACCTGCACCAGTAAATTTATATGCAGCTTTAGAGTCAGGATTAGGATGGATCATTCCATCAGAACTGCTCTTGCGTTGGAGCATTTATATGCAGGGTCAAAGGTAAGCATTTTCTGCCTTGAGTAGGACTACTGTGGCTTCTTTTTGTTTTGGTTTTTACCCCCAGAGCACGGCTTCAATTCAGTTCTGCCTGCTTTGGAGGTATGTGTCACCTAAACTTCCTTCCTTCAAAACACGTGGAAATAGCTTTATTTGGCCCCTCTGTTTCACCCCTAAGAAGATCAAGCTCAGGCTGTTGTACTTTGGTCACATCATGAGAAGGCATGACTCATTAGAAAAAACAATAATGCTAGGAAAAGTGCAGGGTAGCAGAAAGAGAGGAAGACCACACGTCAGATAGATAGACTCAGGGAGGTCACGGCAGGTCTGAAATTGCATGAATAAGCACAGGATAGGGGAACTTGGAGAGTTCTCATCCACAAGGTCACCATGAGTCAGGGCTGACGTGAAGGCAGTTAACAACAGCAACAAGATACCATGCTCCACAACTGAATAGAGTAGTATTAGTCCTGGTTAAGGAGAGCTCAAGTGCCTTCTGCCTATAAAAAGTTCTTCCTTCTGTTGTTACTCTTTCACCTTTTAAACTTCCAAAGGCAAACTTTATTCTTGGGCTTTGTTTTTATTTATTTTTTTTGTGCCTAAGAAGAGTTTGTGTGACCTGAAAGGAAATCAAGAGTTCATCAATTAGCATCCCCCCACAATGTATAAAAATTCCAAAGTTCCTACATTTTCCACCCAACCACTTCTCAGAAAAGCTGGAGGAAGGGGTGAGACAGGGAGGTTGTCTAGTACTGTGGAGATTATCAGATTGGGTGTGGGATGTCCCTGTCCTGTCCTTTTCCTGTCCCATCTTTCTCGCGCAATTGTGAGAGGAACTTTCAGATGACATTGCGCTGATCCGGACATTGTCCCGTCCAGGAAGTGCAAATGACAGCGATCACACAAAAGACTTTCATATGACATCATGCTGATCCTGTCATTGTCCTGTCAGTGAGGTGTAATTGTCCCATCCTTGCCCTTCATTTTATATTAATGGAAAAACCCATTAATGCATTTCTACTTCATTGACAGGCTAATGACAGGATCAGCGCAACATGGGAGAATGTCTTTCACATGATTACTATCATGGATGGGATAAGGACGGGCTTCCCTTCCGCCACTCATATGATAATCTCCTGTGTTTCCTATAGGTTCAAAGGCTCCCCCCCCCCTTGTTATCCTTTCAGTTTGTAATTGAAAAGAATGTTTCAATTACACACAAAGAAAGAGTAGTACTGTACAAGAAAAATTAAAAGTATGTGGTGGACAAACTGAAAACTCTTAAAGATGGAATGTAAAGATCACCAGGAGAAACAATATTTAAACATTAAATATTAAAATATATTTTCTAAGGGTAGAGTCATGCAGTGGATATATATTTTTAATGCTTTAATTTTTGATAATTAGTGTCCCTTTTTATTAAGATTTCAGCCACCTGGAAACTATCAGTATTACTGCAAGATGATTTATGGCTCCCTGTGGTTCAGAACTGCCTGATGAGTTTTAGATGTCAGAAGTCATTTTGATTGTGAAGAAATCTCATCTGTGAAGCTTTTGATAATACAGTTTTTATTTGAACTGCTTTGTTGCCATCAAGTGGTTTAGAAGAGCATTTCTTCACAGGCTGGAAATTACTTTAAAAACCAAAGCTATTACCATATCAACCAATTTTTCTAATAAAAGGAGATGAAAGTATATATGGAGGTCTTCTTTATTTGGGAGTTGGGTTTCATGAAGTGAGATAAGTATAATTAGTACATGCTAGACAAACTCATTAGAAACCAGATGTTTGCAAGCTGTTAAAATGACAATGTTGCCGATCTTGCTCTTCCATCTTATCTTGTGAGCTGCTGCTATGTTGATTGTAAAATGTCATTTCTCTAGCTGACCTACTGGACACTCAAAATGTTTGATAATTAAATGTCCAGATGAAAAGTGTGACAGCAGTAGTCTATAAATCTATTTTTCATAACACAGAAATTGTGAATTGCCTAAAGCAGTGGCTCTCTACTGATGTTCCTCCAGATGTTTTGGACTTCAGTTCCCAGAGGTCTCCAAAGGCATAACAACAGCCAGGGATTCTGAAACTGAAGTCCAAAACATCTAAAGGGCCAAAGACTGAAAACTAGTGGCCTAAAGATATAGTAGATGGCATTAAGTTTATGCATTACATATATAAACAGTCAGACTACACACTGACTACTCCTTTTCCCCTTTACGTTTCCACCTGGTTGTTCTTATTTAAACAAAACAATATTGAATTAAAGGATATCCTGGAAACTTCTGGGTGTTACACAGTTTTTGTACTTTTCTGACTGATTGCATCAGCAAAGCACTGAATTTCATTTGGAGTGTTTTCAATCCTTTTCCCAATATTTCACATTAATTTAATGTTATGACTACTACTACAGTATAGAGCTTTCCATTAAAAGTTAACAGAAATGCTGAACAACTAAGATTGGGAAAACAATATTTCTTTTAGATTATCTAGGTAGAGCACAAGGTATCTTGGACTGTACTTTGTCTTTGTACCTTGACATAAAGGGTGAGCAACAAGTGTTCTTCCAGACTGCAGCTTTCACCATATCTCACCGTTAGCTATGCTAACTTGGCTGGAATGCATTTTTATTTTATTTTCCTTAATTTTTGGTAAAAATTCAAATTTGAGGGAAGGAATATAAAAGCAATTTTTAAATTTAGTACAGCTAGAATATTTTCAAGATTTTTTTTAAAAAAATCAGCAATCCTATTTACTAAAATCACTCAATTGGTAGCAGTGACTTATGACAGTTATGCACTTGCTATGCATCTTTAAGGAACGTATAGGAACATCATGATCAAGGCTTTATCTGTTCAGCTCATTGATACATGTTCCCATTGAATATGACCCATTTATATGGTTTTCCTGTTCACTGTGGCCCTTCCTTTAGTAGCAGACACCCAAAATAGCAATGTGCCATACCTGGAAAAAGGTTTTCACTTGGGTAATTTTATGCGGATGCTAGCATGGGATGCATAGACATTGAAATCTACTGTGCTAATGAAGCAAATAAATTAATGCCCACAAGTAACTGCTTATCTTTTTCAGTGGAGGCTGCAGCAGTTTCCTATGACTTGAAGCAAAATCCTATATGGAGGTATAGTGCGCCCACTCCAACCATAGGCTTGCCATCCATGGATATGAGCAGCCGCATATGGCAAGCCCTATTGATTTCAATGGCTGTACATGCACATGGCTCCAGGAGTGTGGCTGCATGTGCACATGCCACTATTGAATACTGCAGGACTTGAGGTTTCACAGTTTTTGCCATCCACGAGGGGTCTATTTAATCATCTGGTTGGATTTAAAATAAAAAGACAGAATAAAGCACATGCAATAATCTCCATAATTAATGTTCACAGCATACAAAAATTAAAAAGTAATTACATTATTTTAAAAAGTTTTAAAAAGTTAAAATTGAAATTAGTTAAAACACAAACCATTAATACTGTATAACAAAGATAATAAGGAGGGTACCAGTGTAACCATTCTGGGAAGGCAGCTCCAGAACCAGAGAGCAGCCACAGAGAAAGCCTTCTCCCAGGTACCCACCAAATCTTCTTGTGAGCATATGGGGATAGAGAGAATGGCTAGACATTTTCTAGCTTATAATGGAATACTTTCTTTTCAGTAACTGGTGGCCTTCCTAAAGGGGTTACACAGGTACTCTCCTTAATATCTTTGTGCACTGCAGTGAAGATTTATTTATTCTGGCAGTCCTTTGAGAATTCTTTTTTTTTTTTAAGTGAAAACAAGCTGGATTTTTATTTGGTATATTAATGGTTTGTATTTCAACTGGTTTTAATTTTAGCTTTTTAAAATCATTTAATTACTTTTAAATTTTGTGTGCTGTGAACTTTTAACTAAGGAGCATTGGTGGCACAGTGGTTAAATGCCAGTACTGCAGCCACTCGCTCACAAGCCACAAGGTTGTGAGTTCAATCCTAGCCAGGAGCTCCAGTGCTGATTCAGGCTTGCATCCTTCTGAGGTTGCTAAAATGCGTACCCAGCTTGTTGGGGGCAATTAGCCTACACATTATAAACTGCTTAGGGAGTGCTTAAGTGCACTGATAAGCAGTATAGAAATGTACTTGCTGTTGCTATTGCTATAATTACTTTTTAATTTTTGCATGTGGTGAACTTTAACTATGAAAATTATTGCACATGCTTTATCCCATTGTTTTCCTGACAGAATACATATGTGTTTAACGTCAAAGACGGGACTTACCACATTCTCCCATATGCAGCCTGTATGCATCCCATGTGCAACCTTGAAAAGCCACAGGATAAGCCCAGGTTGACAGAATGAAGTCTTGTGACTTTTTCCTGTATTAACTTTCAGGGGTCCTTAGAAAGCCAGAGGATAAGCTTGGTTTGCATACAGGAGAATGCGGTAAAACCCATCTTTGAAGTTAAATGTGTGTGCATCCCACAGGAAAACACCAGCTTGTTTTAACTGTTGTAAGATATCTTGAGTTCTGAACTAGGAAAAAAGGTGGGAAAATAACAACAAGAGACAGCATTTGATTAAAAAAGAAGACCCTTGTTTTGCTAGTGTTTTAATTGTAGATAGTAACACAGTTATGAACATTCTCTGGCTTATATCAGGAGAACTCTGGAAACAGCTCTGGGATGCATATGTGATCACAATTTCAGGTACATAATTGTTTGACATCAACTGTAAATTCTTTTTACTAGGTTTCCTTTATGAAAGCTCATTGTACCAACTCCTTATTTTTTTGTTAGTCTTAAAGGTGCTACAAGTCCCCTTGCATACCAAAGTCTCTATGGCTTCTATGTGACATTCATCACTTAAATAATGTTGCTCCTCTATATTGTGGAAATACTGCCATCCAATGGTTGTTCTCTGAGCCTTTTTCATAGGTGGAAAGCATTTTCATTGTTCTGAAAAAGAAATTGATTCCCACATGCATAGTTAATTTCAAAATGCAGATTACAGCAATACTTATTTGTATTAGACATTTCCATTTCAACTTCACCAGTGTTTGGAAGTAAAAATGTACTGAAAAATCAAACATTTTGCTCAAAATGCAAAAACAATATACTAAGAAACAGAAGTTTATGACATTATTATGAATATATTAATGTTTCAGCTTCTGTATTTAGAAAACATATTTATAAAATTCTGTTTGTCAATCACTCCAACAAATTTATTAACTGCATCCTTCTGAAATAGAGTGAAGTTGTCAAAAGTGCTGTTTGTGTTTAAAACATTTATGTATACTGTATGTCTTTCTATAGTCATCTATCTCTGTTTCTCTATATAAAATAATTTCTTAATAAAGACAAATATTAAACAAGTTTTATTTTACCTATTATCTACAAACTTGCAATTCAGATCTTTCAACTATAGTGTCATCTGAAGCTTTGAGAAGCCTATAGTGTAGCCTTTTATCCATGTTTTTTATTTATAAATTTGGAAGAGCAATAGATCTAGTATTATCTTTTTTCCTGTGTGGGCCTTTTTCTGATAGTTGCATGTTATTTGTTGTACATCAGCTACTTATAAATCTTTCCCTTCTCATCTTCTAATGAAACTCAAGGGAAATAGTATATCATTTTAATCCATCATTCAATTCCTAAAACAAATAAAGAAAGAAATATTTATGAGGGTGATTTATTCCTAACAAATACTGGCTATAAGGAGACACTCCACCCCCCACCCTGAAATGATGTGACCTGGAAGAATAAAAAAGTGAAAAACTGAGTCGGCTTGCACAAACTGAATGGACCCCCCCCTCACTTACTCCTCTGTTGCAATTGGGAGGCTGGAGTGTAAACATTTATTGTGCGATCAGAATTCCACTTGCACGGTCTGGAGACAAGCCATTATGTTTATGATGTGCTCTAATTACTATGCAGACATAAAAGTTACAGTAATTGTCTTCTAATTTCCTGCATCCTCTGACATTGCTGAAACTAGTTCATTCAGCAGTCAAAAGCTTTTCAGTTTTTTAAGCCCCTTTTTAGCTTTTTCCCTATGCTAATGTTTCAAATAAAGTAAGAGCTGACTAAATACATAATTACAGAAGCACTTTGTGTACCTATTTTTTAATGAAATATTTTAAAATTCAGTAATGCATAATTACAGAGGGAAATTAAAATAGAGAAATTTTACTTATCTGAAACTGAATCCTACACTTACTTTCCTGGAAGCAAGCCCCATGGAATGGAATATGTCTTGCTTCTCAGGAGATATCTGTAGAACTCCCTATTGGTCAGAAGAACAAATTTCTCAGAGGAAAATTAATTTTAAAAATATGTTCATAATTTACTAATTATATACCATAATTAAGGCAAAACCTTGACATAACAATTGCACAATTGTGAAATGTGCAAGTAAAGTGTTTTTACATTTTCCCAGAGTATTACTTATACACCAACTCACAATCCTGAATATATGAGTCTTGTCTGATTTTGTATCCAGTTTGGACTATGAGGCAGGAAGAGAAGGAAGAAAGACCTAAAACGCTGAAAGATTTATTCTGGTCAGAGCTGGCAATACTAGTCTAGATGGAACAAAGTTTTAGGATCTGCCCCTGTATGCATTTACCTTGGAATAAATCCTACTGAACTATGGGGCTTAATTCTGAGTAGACAAGTATAGGATTGCATTAAATGTACTTCATGTACTGGCAATCCATACTATTAGAAGACATCTCTTCCCATACATCCCCAGCAGCTGTTACTAAAGCTGAACTTTTTACTCTGTAGAGTTAGACTCTCAAAGTCTAACCTTGTGTTAATGCTAGGTTCCTCTAAGGTAAGCCTTCACTCCAATGTCACCTTGCAGCCTAGCACCATCCAGATGGCCATCCAACCTCTGTTTAAAGACCTCCAAAGAAGGAGACCACCACTCTCCAAGGGAGTGTGTCCCACTGTCAAGCAGCTCTTACTGTCAGGAAGTTCCTCCTAATGTTGAGGTGAAATCTCTTTTCCTATAGCTTGCATTGTTCCCGGTCCTATTTTCTGGAGCAGCTGAAAACAAGCTTGCTCCATCCTCAATATGACATCCTTTGAAATATTTAAACAAGGCTATCATGTCACCTCATAACCGTCTCTTCTCCACCTCCCTAAGTCACTTCACATAGCACATGGTTTTCAGACTTTTCACCATTTTGGTTGCCATCCTCTTGAGTTAACTGGCACTTAATCCTGGAGATTATTATAGGATTTTCATCCTTACTCAGACATTAGTTTGCAAGGCAAGGAAGTTCCTAAAGCACATAGAGGAGGGATAGCTATTGAGAAATGGGTAGTTGCTGGGAAAAAGCAGGCTGAGCTAGGTCCTCAGTGAAAGAGGAGGCAGAAGGAAGAAATGGGATTTCTCCTCTGAGAAGTTAGGAGAAAGAACTTGTGGACCTTCTCATCCCATTATATTAAGAATGAGAGGAGCAGTGAAGTATGGCAGCTTCCATTTCTTCTTACTCTGCCTATGAAACATTGGAATGGGGCTCAAAGTGGTAGTAGTTAAGCTTAGAAGAGAAGACTAAGAGTTTCTTTTTGGGTTTTTTGGGCTATGTGGCCATGTTCTATAAGAGTTTATTCTTGATGTTTCACCAGATGCTGGCGAAACGTTAAGAATAAACTCTTATAGAATATGGCCACATAGCCCGAAAAACCCACAAAAAACTATGGATGCCAGCCATGAAAGCCTTCGACTTCACAGAAGTCTAAGAGATTGCATGATAGCTATCTTTAAATATCTGAAATCATGTCATCTAGAAGATGGTGCAAACTTGTTTTGTGAAACAAATGGATTTTCCTGGAAGCAAGAAAAAAGATTCAACTTAAATATTAGGAAGAACTTTTTACTTTTAGAGCTGTTTGACAATGGAATAGATTGCCTGAGGGTGGTACTTTGGAGATTTTTAAATAGAAGTTGAACTGGTATCGTTCGGGCCTGTTTTAGTTGTACGTATATTCCTGTGTGGTAGAAGTTAGACTAAATTGCCTTTGTGGTCCCTGGTAACTCTAAGATTCTATGATTTCATTTCCTTTTAAGAAAGTGGGGATGGTGGGCTGAAAGTGATAGTAGGTTTAGAACTACATTGGGATTGCAGCAGCAGCAACAACAACACATACCTTGCTTTGGGGTATTCCAAATGCTCCAAAGCAGAATGTTTTTAACTGTTGCTTTTAAATAATGTTTTTATATATTTTGCTTTACATTGCTTTGGGAGATTCGGTGGGTATAAAATAATTATTGCAACAATCCTGTAAGTTAGGTCAGGGTTATTATTCCATAGTGCACATGTGTGCTGTTGCCTTCTTTAAGTTTGACTGTCAACAATGAAATCAGATTCAAGCCATTCATAGCTTAATTTTTGAGTAACTGTGTCACACTAGCTCTTTATTATGTTTGCTCACTAAATTTCCAATCATTATTCCAGCCTTTAGAATGCAAACAACTTTACTGGCCATTGCTAGTAGATCAGTTTACGTGTCATTTATAATGGTCACAGAACACTGAGCAAGCCCTTGAAAACTGAATCTTAAAGCTAAATCATTGGATGCATTTTTAGTTTTTGAATGATCATGTACAAGTTATGCATGAAAAGTAAATACACATATTCATGTATTCTACACTTTGCCAGAGTGATTCAGGATGTGAAAGTGAGTCATATAGGCCTGACTGAAGGTTTAAAGTTTCCCTACTGTCATGCTGAGAACCATAACAATCTCAAAATAAATGATTAACATCTGGTCAGAACTAGTTTCTCATTTTAATTTTTATGGTTTTCAGGTAAGGATATAAGAAAAGCCAACCTGAATTATATTAGAGGCCTAGCTAATCGAGCATTTCATGAATATAGAGGACATGATTGCAATTGCATCTTCCATCGCACATTCCTCAGCTACTGATATACTGAGGCATACTGATATGAGAGGTGATCTTATATCATATAATATAATTTATTTATATTCCGCCTTTTCCCGAAAGAATCAAGGTGGATTACAAAGCAAAATAACAGTAAAATACAATATAATAATATATATAAAGTTCTTTAAAAACATGTAATGGCAGCATTTGAGC